>NC_137880.1:32046373-32147823 GCF_963924005.1 Protomyctophum bolini
GTGTGTGCACGCGCTCGTGCACGTGTTTATTTGTGTTTGAAAGAGAGGGCCCGTATTGCATGGAGGTGTGTTAAATAGTTACACCACACCCACAGCTGTGTGAACATGCATAGTAAACAAAACAGATGCATGAGGCCTGTTTGTACTAAGTGCGGCAACTTTCAGCAGACACACCCTTGTCAAATATATAGCTTTTTCTTTTTTGCTATGTAAGGGCGTTCGGAAATGCTGCAGAGTAATTAAGAGGCCAGCGTTAGTTAATCCAATTCTGCGTGCATGCCACGAGGTACAGTGAAACACCCCATGTGACTGCTGTACTGTAGTAATGTGCTAGTTACTAGAGGTCACTCACTGTTGTGTTTGAAGACTCGAATGGTAGATCCCGAGAGGCGAGCGCCTAGCACCAACGATGCGTGATTCAGTTCGTCACTCAGGATGAGACAGCCCTAAAAGCATATAAACCAACAGATTATCATTTTTGCTATGGTTTATTGCATTGTAAATCATCATAACGCTCTTTGAGGCATGTTCTGTTGTGTACAGGTACCGATAAAGATGAATGCCGTGTTCGTTCACCCTAGCAGCTACGAAAGACTACAAAACTACAAGTAGCCGAGTTGCTGATGAAGTGTCGATCGGATCAACACACTTGTTGACGTCATCAAGTGTGTGTGCGCCCAATGAGGGCAAAAGATATTAGGAAAACAAAGCCTGAGGTTGAAAAGAACATGGGACTAGCAGACAGAAATTATTAGTTTACCCCCCCCATTATAAGCAGGAATTGTGTGGAGAGCAAAGGTGAGTGGAAATGGTTAAACAATGTTTATTTGTTGTGTAGCTGCAGCTGAAGACAGCTCAACGTAGATTGCATCTTTGTAGATGTTGTAGCAGCTACAAACGTTGGGCGTCGCTTTGTATATTATTTGTATACGTATATGCCACTGGCTTCCACCGAAAATGAATGGTAGACTGTAGCTTTTTATTTGCCAGTGTTAAAACAGCTTTACATTCTTATGCCTCTTTGCCTATATGGGCACATGTTGGGCTGTTGATTATTCTGAGTTCCATTTCAAAATACCACGGAAGGCTAGGGCTGAGAGAATAGCAGGAAATACCTAATCGCTGACAATAACCGTCCCAAACACAGCTGAGAGAGAAAGTCACTGTGGAACAATAATCCAGTTCAAAGCTGTCCCACAAGCACATTAAGCAGTAACAGTAAAGGATTGAGTTAGCCAGCCTAACTGCATATCTGGAATTCCGGAAATTCATTTTAAGCATTGCTGAACCTTTATTCTTTTACACATGGAAATTAAGTTGCTCAGGGGATTAACATAGAAGAATGAAATATGTTACACACACACACACACACACACACACAAAACCATTCATTTTACATAGGCAAACGAGAGAAGGATCCGGGCACACAAAGTAAAAGAAATGAGGAATGCCTTATTAAATTAAAAAGGAAACTGTAATTTCCTTTTAAATTTAATAAAGGCGTTCCTCATTTTTAATTTCAGGTAAATGAGTTTCTAAAATAAAGTTAAAATAGAAAAGTAGAGTCGACGCATAGTTAATTTTACGGAATACTACCAAGGGGATGTTTCCTGCATCTTAGCTCTTCCTCTGGGGAAGAGCTAGACTCTATTTGTGTGTATTGGATGTGTGTCGCTTTGTAGACCTTTTCTAGCTTTCCACGGGTCACTCGGTTTCCTCTGGTCATTGAATAATTTAATGTGTTACACAACATGCAATTATGTTATGACGGGAACATATGAATCGGCAAGGAATGGACAGGCAAAAACTAAAGTGTAATCCCCGTTAAGAAAGGCCAGTGATTGGCACCCGGGTTCTGTGCGCGCACCACTGGTCGCTTTACCGTCCCTCTCTGACTCATTATTTAAAGTATGGCATAGAAATGGTATTCACTCCTTCAAAGATCTTTATATTGATGGGTTATTTCCGACCTTTGAACAAATACGACGCAAATTAAATTTACCCCAATCACATTTCTTTAGATTTCTACAGATACGACATTTTTTAACACAACACACTGATTCATTTCCAAACAAACATACCTCCCAACTCATCAATGGAATCTATATTTCTACCTGACCCATTGCTCAAAGGAGGTGTTTCTATTATTTATAATTCTCTCTCATGTTTAGAGTAACATGAGAGAGTATTTAAAAACTGCTTGGGAAAACGACTTAGGAATGTCTATCACTGACGAGCAATGGTCTACATCTCAAAAGTTTGTGCACTCTTCTTCAGTATGTGCCAGGCACGGTCTTATACAGTTTTAAATATTACACAGATTACATTTGTCAAAGGAAAAACTCAACAGAATGTATCCAAATGTGAATCCAGCCTGCGACAGATGTGGCCAGTCGCCAGCCACTCTAGCTCATATGTTCTGGCATTGCACTAAACTAAGATCATATTGGCAAAGTATATTTAAATCACTGTCAGACATTGTTGGAAGACCTTTTGACCCGGATCCACTGACAGCAATTATGGGAGTCACAGGGCCCGGGGTCAAACTGTCTACTTTCCAATATAACATGGTAAAATATGTGACTCTACTGGCTCGCAGACTGATACTGTTGAATTGGAAACAAACACAGGTTCCAACTCACACTTCACTTATGAGAGATGTTATGCACTACTTACAATTGGAAAAGATTAAGTTTGAATTGAGAGGGAGTGAAGATAGATTCTACCAGACATGGCAACCCTTCATTGAATATTTCAATAGGTGCACGCTAACCCCTCCTACACAATAGATGGCACAATAGAAAATTGGAAAGAAAGAAAAGGAGTGTTTTATTTAAAAAAAAAAAAGAATGTCTGTAACTTACTTAATTTACAACATGTTGGAAGTTTGAGAGCAAGAGTGTCTGTCCTGTTGTCTGTTCACACTTGTCATTGTTTAACTGTTTTTTGTTTTTTCATATTTATCACACTTTTTATACTGTATGTGGAACATTTACATTGCCTGTTATTTTTTTCATTTTTATTTAACTGAATTACTTATTATCATTGTTTAATATTCTGAAATTGTCATACAAAAATGCCTAATAAAAACAGTATTAAAAAAAAGAAAGGCCAGTGATTGGATTCTTCTGACACTCTCACTGTCCTTGTCTGTTTTTAACCACTTAACAACTTGAACCCCAGCATCCATATTCTGGGGAAACAATTGCCAAAGATAGCTGATCTACAAGCTATTTGACAAAGAGGAAAGGAGAAAATGTCAAGTTTACCAAGTATTGAGGGTTTAAGTGGATATTTCATACTTTGTCGTACGACAGTGGCACGTGGTGAAAAGAGCCAATCTATAAGCTCATAACACACCAGCATTGAGATTTAAATCTTTTACATTTTGTAAACATTACAATCACCTGTAATTGTAATGACATGCCCAAAATATGGACACCAGGTTGAAAGTTAAGTTTTGTCTCTTTCTGAATCGGTCTTGCCAGAAAAAGTGAATTCATACTTCACATACATTACACAATGCATTGCTTTAGTTTTTAAATCAGTTATTTTTGGCAAGCAAACTCTGTAATTTCCTGATAAAAAAACACCATCTAAAAACGCCTCTGCTGCATAGAAGAGGGGAAGTGGGACGTGTTGCGCTTGATTCATTGGGGTTAAGACTTAAGGGTGAGAACAGCTAACATGAGCCACATACCACACACACAGGCTGCAGAGACCCACCCCTGAACTTGGAATGTTTTGATAACGGGGGCGGAAGCTGATGTGTTGTGGAACAGTCTGAACTCTTTGTGGGCTGCTTACATTAGCTATCATTAGCACATTTACACATTACTGTAGCTATCCTTTTGGACTAATGTGCTTTGACTGTACCCTGTACCGTTTGCATTTTCTATTGTCTAATAAATCAAAAAATATGTAACCGTTTTCACCTTGCATAGAAAATCTACTTCTAGGAAATCTAAAGTCATATAACCTCAGGTAATGATCACAGAGCCCAAGTATACAACTAGTAATAGGAATGCAAGGTGATAAGGAATATGTGCAGTTAGGTTGAGGGTGTGGGAGATGAAAGAAAGTCAAATGAAGTAGGTTCAATTCCGACGTCAGTATCATATCTGTTGAGTCTGTAGAGTCTGTTGAATGTCTTTCAACACACTTAACTTGTTGACGTCATCAAGAGAACGAGCATCAAAAAATATGAAGGAAAATAAAGCCTGGGGTCGAAAAGAACATGGAACTAACAGAAAGAAATTATTTGTTTCCCCCCAGGGGCTTCATCCACCTGTCTATCCTGCCTGGCTCATAATAAGAACAACAATATATTTTTTTGCGAATAGGCGACAAAGGAAATTGCGTACCTTCCCAGTGAGTGCAGGAATGTTCATGGAATTGGTGGCAAAGCCCATGCCAAAGGCCATCGATGACTCAACGCCAAGGAACCTGGCAACTAGCTGCTCCAAGTCCTCGTGGATGTCCAAGTTTCCTGCAGACAACAAAAGCAACCGTGTTGTCAGTAATTGTGACTCACCACATAGCTGTGAGTCCCTGTGACTTATAGTACAGTTGCAAGGTTAGTTTGTCATAACTACGAATAACGTAGAAATTATTTTGGTTTTACTTACAAACCTCTGCAAATAGAGGTCACAGCACATTCTCCTTCAGGCTAGCCTGCTATTTACATTCAGATACTGTACCTAGTTATAATCTCCTGTTCTCTTTCACAAAATAAATAGACAAAACCAACAGAACTAAACAATAGCTGCTCAAAGAAGCAGTCTGCAGTGCCCAAGGCATTGAAAGCGAACAAAGCTTGAAAGCTCCACAGCTAATGTATAGTGTGGTCTCTACACCATGACATTATATTCCCTACTCTAAAATCTTGCGGTGACTCCAAAAACACTCCAGCTCGCCACTTTTAACGTTTGCGTGACAAACAGAGTCAGTGGCTGTTATATCAATACTAACTGTGGTACATAGGATGCTGGATTTGTCAAGAAATGGAGGCCATTTCATCCCGTCTGAGACATTAAAGAAATGGAAGCCATTTCACCCCATATGAGACATTCAAAAGACATGGTTTTAGTTATTATTTCAGCACTCTAATCACAGGAATATTAGCAACTTCTGGAAACACCTTCTAGACATATTAAGTAAAGTAAAGTGCCATTTTAAAGGTTAGGGTCGACCAAAAACTGTATGAACAAACAGTGAATGCTTTTTCAATCTCCGTGAATGAGCATGGCCTTGTTTACATTCTGAACCGTCAATTCATAATGTTTTTCGGAGAGGACAATGCCCAAGTTAATTGCGATGCTGAATTATGCTGACCAAAGCAACAGCACAGCTTCTGTTTTAACGCTTTTGTGGGCAACAATGGAGGTCTATGACTTCTGGATATAAGCTATTAATTTGGCCCGATGGACAATAAGTAGTAGAAGCATGCTGAATCAGGCTAAAAATATAGCCTTGGAGTTTTTATAGGCTATAAGAATGAAATACAATCCTTTGAATTGCCCTGGCACTATTAACAATGACCTTAACAGTAAAACATTAAAGGGATTGTTCACCCAAAATAATTACTTATTTTGTATCAATTACACACCTCAAAAAGCCTTGAATGCATGGAGACTTTTTTTGTTTTTGTCGCATTCCTAAGCTAATAAGTTGATGACTGGCGGAGACTCAATGGAGACTCATCCAATTATTGGCTTAGGAATGGGTGAATGGGTGAACTATCCATAAGTGCACATGTTAAGTGCATGGGGCCCTTCTCAGATGATGTTAAAGGATACAGTATAAGATGTTTTTCTCCTTACCCATCTCATAGCGTGTGCTGCCAACTCCAACGCCATACTTTTGTGTAACTTCTACAGCAGCATCAGCACAGGCCCCAGTGTTCTCAGCAAAGCCAAGGTAGTTATAAGATCCCATGTTGATCACATCTTTCACTACCTTACCAGTGTGTCTGAAACACAGAGAGCAGCCGAGAAAGACAAAGAGAGAGAAGGAAAGAGGGAGACATTTAGCATCTCAAAACTCAAGAACACTAGAAAGGCTTGTGTGTCTGTTAGTGCGTACGTGCATGGCTGCGTGCGTGTTCATCCGTCATCACACTATAATACCCTACTTTGTGCCACCATAGTCAAGCCAAGGAGGATCTAATCAACAAGACGCAGGTGAATGTAATTGTTGAAACAGGGAAATAGATCATATCTCCAACAAAGTAAAGACGAGTGGAAAGTCCCAGAGGGGGAGATGTCGAGGAAGAAAACTACACATATTGTTCAAACAAGGAAACAGATGATAATCACCAACAAAGTTAAGACGTGTGAACAGCACGTTGGGGAATGTGTTGAGGAAGAAAACAACAGAAATTGCTTAACGTTGCTTTTGTAAAGGTTATATAATAAGGAAAGTAAAAAAGGAACAGCATGGCTCCAATGTTGATCTTGGACTTCACATGGCCAGCCTGTGTTGTGATCTCAGTCACCTATGATGTACAGTATCTATCCATAATTTAAACCAGTTACCTGCCTCATGTATGCCCGTCAGACAAAACAGACAAAACTCAATAGTAGGCACTAGGCAGCATATAAATAAGCATTCATGAGCACAACATTCCTAATATGGCAATCAGACTGGTCAATGTGCACAGACTATAAATGCCAGTGGGCATGACATTCATAGGTTTTATATATTCATAAAGATCTCATCAGTGGGAAAACAAAAAAAAATGTCTATTGTATAGAGTCTGTCATGTCGTCACACACTTTACCAGAGTCATCACATTTAACAACCTGGTCAGTCATACTGTACACGACTATAATATGAAGTACTGTATGAAGTTATGAACTAATTATATTACTATTCCAGTCATTAGTCACTTGTAACTGTAGTTGGCCTAACATTAACCGGTCAGTTCTCTGGTGTTCAAGTTCAACATGCTGCTGTGAATGGGATGCTCCATTGATGAGCACAGTTTAGCAAGTTTCTGTGAAAGGTGGCTTGCTTAGTTCATCCACATTCAAACCGTAAGTATGACGGGGCACGTCTGGTAAATCAGACAGTAAGACGATAGGTTTTGCTTAATCCTGCTTATTATCTAGGTATGTTGCTCATCTCCCCACCGTGACCAAACCTCACTTCAGGTTTCTGGGCGCACACACCTTCTTATCTTTCAACTTTCAACACTTGTGTTTTAAGAGACTACATACTGTCTACAGGGATTAGGGAATTATTCTACATCTTGTATATTAGGGTTGTGCTCAACTCAAATCCATTTTATTGTCACAATAAACATTTATAGGTGTGATAAGGTTGCTATCCAGTCTCCATATAGATGTGTGTATTTTGTGGTTTATGAATAATGCCTATTGGCTTTCCGTTCCGACACACCAGCACCACTGACAAATGTGACACATACAACCACTTTCTACTAAATCATACGTTTCCTCATTCTTATCAGCAACAGAACAAAGGCAATGACCGCAAGCACAACACTCATGGACTAAAGATAGCACACAGGAAGGTACAGTATTTTGTAAACCATCCTTGAAGAAGCCCTGTTACTCAACCACACCTTAAGGGTTTCCAAATCTCTCACACACACCGGCACAGTCACACAGTCACGCACAGTCACACACCGTCACACACACACACACACACACACACACACACACACACACACACACACACACACACACCCACAGTCACACAAAGTCATGCACAGTCAAGCACAGTCACACACAGTCACACTCACACACACAGGACTCACTGGAAGGTCCAGTTGTAGTCATGGGAGACTCTCTCAACCAGGTCCATCTTCGCCCCAGGGACACTACAGATGGGCCGGTTCCAGTTATCCCTGATCCTCATGTACAAGTTCCTGGTGTAGAAGTTCTCAAAGTCCTGATACAGTGGGACAAAGTCCTACCAAAGAGAGGAAGAGAAAAAGAAACCTGTGTGTGAGAAACTACAGAGCATAGATTATTAAATTATCTTTTTTTTTTTTGTGAGAGAGATGGATAAATTGACAGATGAAGAGAGAAATGCCAACATGTCAATCAAAAGACTGGTGGTTGCAAAATATTTGGCATTCCTGTGCAAGGTTTTGTACCATTAGGGGAAGTGCAAACAGTCAGGACTTTCACACATGTGAGGCAACATCTGATGTCATGTTCTTCTTCCTGACAAGGCCACCACAGTGAGCGTCATAGCATGGTCAAATACGGTCAAAATACATACAAAACATTACGTCTGTGTGGACTTTGCCATGACTGAAATCACTTGACTAAAATGCAGGCAATAGTGCATTGTTTCACATGCACCACCAATGCTACAACAGGCCAGGGACCCGGCTCAATGTCAATGTTGACTGAGGTCAAATGGGTGTGAAACAAGTGTGAAAGACAAGCAAACGTTCAGCAGCTACAGGAGACTGGTCAACAGTAGACACACTGCATATTCTATTTTGAATCTGCAGTTTTTATAATAAAAGGGAATAACTATTAACCCAGTGTTTAAAATAAACATGAATGTACTCAATGTAGTACATTCTTGTTTTGTTTTAGCATCCTACCTTCTGCTCCTCTCGCTCCTGGGCCACATGGCACTTCTCGATGTTCCAGAGGCGCATGAAGTCCCGGAGGTAGCCGAAGATGGTCAGGATGCAGTAACCCATGTAGGTGAGCACAGCCACCAGCAGAGGTGTCTCCTCAAATGACTCTGTGAAGGGCTTCTTGTACAGGCTGGGGTTATGAACCACATTCTGTTTCTGGGGACAAATAAAAAAAAGAAGACAACTGTGCGTTATTACGAGACAAGTCTCTTGAAATGAACAAAAACAAATGCAGTGTTGGGCGGTGTGGAGAATGGAAATAAAACCGTTTCCCTGGTTAAACCGACACCAACAACGGTTGGTTTCAAAACGGCCATATTTCATTTATTAAACAAAGTGTTAGTCTATCAGTTACTTTTTATTAATAGAGGGTATGCGCGTGACATCATCATCAAACCAGGAAGTTATGCAGGAACGCCTACTGAGTGGCAAAAAACTACTTTCTGGCCTTGACAGCCCAGACATCCACACAGAAAAGTCCTATCTGATTGCATTAAACAACGTTAAACAATGTTAAACTCACTTTGCATGTTGCTTTGCCACTCGATGTGCCATTCACTTTAAGCATGCGCATACCCTCTATTGAATAATCTTGTTATTCAACAAAACATGAAAAATAATTCTAATATTATTTTTTTTACAATATTTTTTCCTAAAAAGAGTGAACTGATCTACAAGCATTTAAAACATTTAAATGCTCAATGTCATCGACAGGGAAGAGTCTCACTGCTTTCATTCCACCTCGGTAGCCTGAGGCCAAATAGAGGCCATTGCAATTAGTCACACAGAGAGGCCCCTCATAACAGACGCAGTGACTGAAAGGTAAGAACAATGCTCTGCAGCAAGTAGCAGAATCAGAAGCCTTGGGCGCTTCTGCAGGCAGTTCATTCTCCTGTGAAAAGGTAATGACTTATCTGTACCGTTATTTCGGCTGGGGGTGGAGGATCTAACCGTGTCCAATCACAAAACAGCATCCGACTGTGAATTACAGTAGTAGTCGTAGTAGTGATTCAAAGCATTGTTCTTGCCAATAAAGTGACCAGGAAGCGGCTATTCATTACGGTCTCATTATGTGCTGCTTATTAACACTTTGAAAGCTTTATATTGTTTAATTACCTTTGGAGCATACGCCGAAGTATTTGCGCCTTTGATCCATGAAAATCCGCTTGAAAACACTCCAATGATTTGTTATTGAGCCGACAAAAAAGCCACTTCCTTGATCCGGGTCATAGTCAAAGAGTAAAGCGAGCTAAGATTGTCCCTACAGCTTCGTTCACGTTGCATTGGACTCAGTCCAATGCAATGCGACAAATCCGCTATTTCTTTTAAATTATTACAAAACGGCGAATTAAACACATAAAACAAATAGCAGGTTTAGCGTATTACGCAGGGGCAGAACATGGATTAAATAGCGTGGAAAACGGGTTATGCAGCTGCTAAACTGTGTTAAACAATCCACCGAAGAAAGAAATGGGCTGGATGTATGAGTTTAACTGTAGCCTGGTTGTAAAGGTCTACAAGCTCAGATCTAATCAAATGATGTGCGTAACTCATTACCCTGCAGCTTAGCAACCACAGCACATGTGACAAATCACAAGAAACACTCCTGCTCTCAGAGGCATGCGCGCGTGTGTGTACTGCACACATCATCCCTCTTTCCAAAGAATCCTGAAAGCTCTCCATGTATTGGTCTCACTGTAGCCCACCAGGCACCATTACGTTTTGGTCCTGACTCAAACCTAAACCGGCACGGTCTATTAGAAGCACAAAGCCACTTTCATGTGCAGGCTCCCGTTCTGAGAAACCGTTATATCCTGCGGCAAAGAGAGCAACACATTTGTATTTGTTTGTGTGTGTGTGTGTGTGTGTGTGTGTGTGTGTGTGTGTTTTGCTGTCTGCAGTCATTAATGAAGCCAAGTCACAAATAAACTCACTTGCTAGAAGAACTGTACCTGACATGAGAAGTTGATTCAAATGATTACATTTTGAATGCATTAATTCCATACTTTGATCATCCTGACTGAGTTAATTCACTCATCTTGGCAGCCCTACCTTTATACCGCTAGGATGTGAAGATGTCATGTCAGTACAGCCACACCGATGCTGAGCAGAGTAACATGTGTTACTACATTTAACGGGCGTGAAACTCAAGTGGTTCACTCATCAGTCACGTGCTCACTTGTTGAAGGTACCAAAGGTGTTCCATTCAATCCATGGAAACCTAATCTAGCACCTGGCACACTCCCTACTACTATAAGCGATATATAAGTAAACAAGTCATCTGCCAACTAATTGCCTCTCCCGTGTAGGCCTGTCACAATTACTACATAAACGCCTAATCGCAATTATTTGAGAGAATCACAAACACTTCCATGTTAAAAATGTCCATATATTTTCAAAACATTTCAAAAACAGTGGAAATAGCAGATCTACAAGTTCAAAACGCATCACAATGCAACAAGTTTTGAACTTGTAGATATTCTATTTCCACTATGTTTATTTTTAAGTATAAAGTAATTAAATGTGTTATTTCTTTGTAATATTTGCCCTGTGTGTTCACCTTGTTTACAAAGCCTAAAAGCCAAACAGAAATATATGCTCCACAACAGAAACACAACAACATCATTAATCACAATGATTTGAGTGACAATTAATCCTCAAGTAAAATGTCATAACCGTGACAGCCCTACTCCCATGCACGTCTTTATCAAGACGTTATTGATTGACTTGTGTTATCATGGCTGGGAAATGTAACAAATATCTTAATCTTCGCTTCTATTATTCCTTTTGACTCTGTTATTTCAGCAAACTGTAAAACTTTAAGCAGAACTTATGCCTTTTGAGCTAGGGGCCATAGACCCTGGAATAAGTGTAGTTCCGCTCAGGGAATCAGGTTCATTATAATGGAGTAAAATAAAAAATAACTAAAACTGTTGCAGAGACAGAAACAGGCCAGCAATCGATTTTGCCCCCTACATGGCTTACCTTATACTAAAACACAGCACTTTCCACAACCCGCATACGAGTGCTACAAACTACTAGACCACTATAATCTCAATGGAGACACTGGCCAGTATACAAGTGGGAAGTGTCTCCGAGCAAGACACTTAACCCCTAACAGCACAGAATGGTCCGATTAAAGCAAACATTTGGCTTCCTTTGTTTTCACTGTTCTGTTGCTACACAACATATAAAACAAGTGTGTGAACCCATAGTCCTATTATTTACAGTAGGCTATTGTACTGCTATTTAGGCAAACACATTGAGGGATCACTGAGTGACCACATTGACAAGTTGACCACCATAGTTTCAGAAAGTGCTGTGTGGAACACTGGAATGCTGTGATTGGCCAATCAGAATTGAGCTGTGTAATATGAGCTGTTATATCAACCCCCACAACCTAGGTGTCCGTCTCTGTGCCTCCCTAGGCAGGGCAGACTGACATGTCTTCCAGCCCTATGCCTCCCTAGGCAGGGCAGACTGACGTGACATGATGGCCATGATGGTCTATCTTTGGCCACCTTGGAAATAATGACTTAATTGGTCTAACAGCACCTGGGCTAAACGCTAAATGGGTAACAGGTACAGTCGCCCCTATTCCATCTCGCCCCTGCTTTTTTTTTTTTTTTTTTTTTTTACTGAGAATAAGGTTTAGGCATAGTTTTACTGAGGATAAGGTTAGGAATAAGGTTAGGTTTAACCGTTTAAGCATAATTTACTTAAGGAATACCAGGCCGTGCTGTTCCGCCGGCTGTACGCCCGAGGCGAGTTAGTAAAGGGGCGAGTTGTTTGGTATTCGCTAAAGGACCTGACACACTCAAAGTGCCTGATTCAAATGCACCCATTAGTTACAACAGCCTATAACCTTACCATACATGAAGGTGTCAAGAAGACACATCAATGTATACTATACAGTATAATACACCAAGGCATTTACAAGTTCAAACTTGTATTGCAGTATGTAAAGTTTGAGTTAACAAGTGGCCTAACTTAAAGGACCACTTCACCACTTTTGAACCTATCTTCATATAATTGGTCCTCACTAATGTTATGTGATCATGATAAAATAGCACAATTTGTTTCCTACTCTGTGACTCATGAGAGGGCTGTGGGCAGTTCAGAAGCACGTCCAAGTTGCAATGCTAAAATGGAAGCCACCGAAGAAGCCATCTAAAAAAACAATGTCACTGGTGGATGGGTTTCTGAACTGCCCACAGCCCTCCTATGAGACACAGACCAAGTAGGAAGAAAATGGTGCTATTTTATCATGAACATTAGTGAGGACCAATAAGGTCCTTTCTCGGCCCCACTTCTCTCCCTGTGTTTTAGGATCCAAGATGGCCGCAGCACCAGGAGGGCAGAGGTGAGCGGGCGGGGTCGACATATGACCTTACTGGGCTGCATTCAAGACACTTGCCTTGTGTCTGACACCTGACTTTATGTTTAAATACATTAGATTAATTATGAATAATGAATGGCAACATTAGTTATAGATGATCTACTCTGGCCATTTATAACTGATATCATTGAGCTCTCTATAATGTCAACCCCAGAGATCTCTGAAATCAGAGCAGAATCTCTGAGCATATTTCGGAAGTGTGGAAAGTACAATAAATAAAGGATCAGAATTGATGCAATTCCGACATTCCCGCTCCAAATTGATTGATTGATTGATTGAAATATTTATTAACAGTTAGCAGAATTACAGTACATTTCAAGCACAAACTCAATACAAAGACTGTTAACTGTGAGTGGACGACCCAATTAAGCATTACACTTGTTTACAAGAGGGTCCACCTTGTTCAATTCATCAAAACATTGAGACGTACAAATAGACACTTCTATATAGTCAAAGAACAGAACAGGAATTCATCATAAGGGAGGGAAAAAGGGAAAAGAAACATATACAGTGAGGGGAAAAAGGGGTGGGTTCAGATTTTACAGGGGCCAGTTTCGAATTGCAGCCGTCCGTAGGTGCCCTTTGAGAGCGGTTTTGAAGGAGTCAAGGGATTCGCATGTCTTAATGACTGTTGGTAGGGCGTTCCACATTTTGGTGGCATAGGAGCGAAAATAATTTAGTCCCTTGTTTGTGCCGAATCTGTGTTGTACATGGTTCGTTGCACTTCCTCTGGCTCTAGTTTTAAGGGCCTTTGAGGTGCTGTGGTACCAGGAGCAGGAGGTGCATGCATAGTCAAAGAAACCTTGTACGAGGGCTCCTGTTAAGGTCGTCAAGGTGTTTTTGTTGACCAGTGAGGAGATCCTGTAAAGGAATCTTGTTCTTTGTTTGACTTTTTTGATTACGTTGGTGGCCATTTTATCACGGGAAAGATTAGCCTCCAGGATGGAACCTAGGTAGGTAATTTCATCTATACGTGTGATAACATTGTCACCCACTCTAATCAAGAAGCCATTTGCCTATTATTACTATTAGATCCAAAGAGAATGGATTCAGTGTTTCCCAGGTGTAAAGATAGTTTGTTATCAGCGAGCCAGGTGCAGATTTTTCTACCGAGTTCAGAGCTGAGGGCCTTTTCAACCTGCAGTTTGTTCCTGTCCGAGACTAGCAGTGCCGAGTCATCTGCGAACAGGAACGATTTCAACCTGTTCATAGACAATAATCATGTAGTCTGTCAGTCGGGCTCTGACAGAAAACATCAAAAGATGCTTGCAGAACCTAGAAAGACCTAGTCCTGATGTTGCTGCAATGAATTCCAGGCTGGGGAGAAGAACCACACCCTCCCCAACCAAAAGACATTCCTCTCCCTGCAGGGAGAAACGTAGGAGTAGACCTTCTGTCCTCCCCTCCCAGGAGAGGAGACAGAGCAACTCCTCTGGTTACATTACACAAGGGAGCATGGATATTATCCATGCTAGTGGCACTGTAAACAGAGACCAGCCCCTTTACACAAACACCCACCCCCACCCACCCACCTTGCAAAATAACAACAAGGTGTAGGATTACAAGCACCTTACCACTACAATCATCCCTGATCAGGTAGCATGCACCTGTATGCGGTTGGTTAGTTTGCAGTGAAACGAAAAGCTGCATGTAGTATGATAAGAACTGGAGGGCAATGCAACTTAGTGAGGGGAACTGAACATTATATTTACGAGCACAGTCAGGTAAGTTTAGACAGCACATGAAAGCATGGCACACACGTCAAACGTCAAATGCATGCAATGGAATACTTCGCTTGCTCATAGCCGGGTGTAATACATTTAAATACTAATTTAAGTACAGGATAGCCATGCTAGGTAGATGTTGTGTTAGAGTAGATTATGTACGTGTAATGTTATTTATCGTAAAGTAAACTAACGTCCCTCCCTGTACACTTTCAAGTGGGAAGAGTTGTCACTCGTTTAGCTCTGTATGTAAACAAAAACTCATCTAAAATACTCCCGTTAGACTCCCGTTAGAAAAGCAACGGGGAAACTTGTATTAGCGCGTTTCTCGTTTGAATACAAACATTTCCTCATTTCATTTCCCACACACATTATTTAATTATAATCAGAACCGTTGGCTTTCTGTTGGCCCATCCCTTCCCTTCCCGGTCGGGTCTAGCGGTGCTCGGCAGGACCGGGGGCCT
This sequence comes from Protomyctophum bolini, assembly GCF_963924005.1. Classification (NCBI taxonomy): domain Eukaryota; kingdom Metazoa; phylum Chordata; class Actinopteri; order Myctophiformes; family Myctophidae; genus Protomyctophum; species Protomyctophum bolini. The sequence continues at coordinate 32,061,584 of NC_137880.1, forward strand.
CACCTTCTCCCTCGGGCGGCGATACTTCTGCGACTGCCGTTGGAACAGGCAGTGGTTCTTCACGAAGCCATTTTTACTCGGCAGCTTGCCGTTCGGGGTCCGGTGACAGGCGTCTCCGTTGAGTAGCTTGTTCGCGGAGCTTTCCGTCATCTTCGTCGGCCAAAGGGTGCCCGAGAAATTAGGGTTTGAGCCTGAGGTATGGTAAGTTTCGGCGATCCCGGAGTCATGTATGAAGCTGGTGATGCTGTGGTGGGGAGAGAAGCACAACGAGACGCCCACTCTGCGCTACGCAACGCGACGAGCGTGCCGGAACTCCACGCCCCTGGTGAGCACCCCATAGCCTGGAGGGACGTTCAACCTGTGATTGGCTGGTATGCTCGGCGGTTGCCTCACAACCAGCCAGCTGGCCAATCAAAGCGCAAGCACCACTCCGAGCCATGTGATCTGGACGCGCTATCCTTTTTTTTTACTAGTCGATGGTGTTTGATTGACGTCATTTATTTCGTATCAGGGGAGGTCCTAAAAGCCCACCCAATGTAAATAACTAAATAACCCATAATAACCTTTGTATGGGCGTAAACTGGGTTTCCAGTGACGTCGCCTCTCACCTGTGTAGGGGCCTGGTTTCCAAACAGGTACTGCATGGTAATAAATAATGCTGTGAGTGACTACTAGTGTCACCGTTATGAATCAAGAGTCAAGACCTTTTCAAACAGGATCCCACCAGGGATCCACCATTCACACAATTCCTACTGTATATACCAGGGGTTTTCAGCTGATTATGAACCAGGGACCACCACCCTGACTGGGAATGAACCTGGGGACCACCACCCTGACTGAGAATTAACCTGGGGACCATTGTTGTGTTGGGAGGGGGGATACCGTCGTGGTGTGGGGGAAAGAAATTAACCTTAAACTCATGTTGCTGTTCATTGTTTTACTCTATGAGTAAGCAGACACTTGCGGTTGATTATGGGCACATTTTTTTATAATGGTGACTCAACCAGGCAATCCGGTATGGTTTCCCTGTGGAAATGTACTGCATTGTTTCTCAACTTGAAATCTTCACTTTCCTACATTACTAAATGCATGGTCATTGGTCAGGGATAAAATTAAAAACGAATGTAAAAAATAAATATATTAAGGTTTATGAAGTAGTGAAAATATCAGATCTACAAGCTCTCAAGGCGGAACGAAGATAACTGTTGTGAGCTTGTAGATCTGATATTTTCACTAGTTTGGGTCCTGGGCAAAGGTCTAATTTCTTGAGCTAAAAGGTTTGGGAACCCAATGGTTCCCAAACCTTTTAGGCAGTGACCTCCCAAAAGAATCATAGGGTATTTGAACTGGGTACCCCCCACCCTGATAAGCACTTGTAGCAGTTACATTTTGTTTGATTCGGTTCTACAGATAAATATTGTGAAATTAGCAGATCTACAAGCTCACAACCTCGCAACACGAAATGTTGTGAGCTATTTTACTTTCTTTCTTTGACTAATTTCAAACTGTTTGCCTCTTTGGCCAACATTTTACAATTTTGGCCAATGTTTGACCAGTTTTTAGTTGTTTCTTTGTGTATTAAATAGGTCATATAAATCCTTAAATTGACACTTCACTGTCATCTGGGGCCCCCAGAAATCATGTGTTGACTCCCCTGGGGGTCCTGACTCACAGGTAGGCAGTCTCAGGCCCAGGGTCCTGCATGAGGACTCAGGATCCGTCCCTGTCTACACCTGATGTCTTTGCTGAAAACTGCTGATCTACAAGCTCATAATGCGTCATTGCGAAGCATCAGACTGTGATCTTGCAATCTACTACTTTCACAGACTGTTCGCACCCAGAACAGGAAGTCTGACGCTAGGGTTCATGTGGTTAATGCTCCCAGCCGGGGAGGAGTTAGGGGTTAAAGAGGTTAAGTGCCTTACTTGCTTGGAGGAACATTGGACAGACTGTGTGTGAGCTGGGGTGGCGAATGTGTTGCTGCCCTGGAGAAGAGCAGGATAAAGTGGATGGGGCAGAAACTATCCATTACTTTCTCGATTTATCGAATAATCAGCCATGTTTTATTTATTTTTTCCTTCTATAGCCTATATGGGGAAACACCTATAAAAGTAATCTAAAACCACTATGCATCCTGCAAAAAAATGCAATCAGAATAGTTAACAAGGCAGGATATCTGGATCACACTAATACACTATTTTTACAATCACATATCATGACGTTAATGGACCTTGTTAAATACAAGACTGCACTAATTATGTTTAGAGCAAGGAAAAATCTTTTACCAGGTAATGTTCAGTGATAGAGAGGGGGGTTATCATTTAAGACGAGAACTTAATTTCAAAGTACACTGTGTTAAGTTAAAAGAGTACAGTATGTGCATCTCAGTTTGTGGAGGAGGTGCAACTCAGTCCAAACATTAACCACTTTAGGTCATATAAAATGATTATATTTAGGAGGTACTTAGACGAGGAGGGGCGGTGTTGACGCATTGAGTCAACACAACTCTGGCTCCTAGCACCTTTGTGGCAATCCAGCCCGTTGTGGGCCTTTTTATATTTATGTTTGTGTTCTTCGGAACAGACACCATGTCACCTGTCACTAACGTAATATAAATCTGTCTTCAGAGATTACTATATAGGTTAGTGACTAAGCTATATAGTATTAAGTAATCTCTGAAGACAGATTCATATTCTACTTGTTTCTACTAGTTTTTGAGTATTTTCTGTCTTCCAATTCATATATTTAATATTGCTGTATTTAAATTAAATGTATGTTGTTGATTTTGTGTTCTGTATCTCGGCTACATTGAAAATGAGGGCCTGCCCCTCAATTGTACTCCGAGTTTAAATAAAGGTTATGATGATGATATTCTTTCTTTGTATAAATAATGGGTTCCCAGATTGCTAACCTAGTTGAAAATGAGTGAATTAAATACACAGACGAACAAAAACCAAATGCTGACTTGGCCATTGTCTATGACCCATAACATGTAACAGTAGAACCTTATCTCCAGCTCCATCCGCAGGTTGTGTTGTTCTGCAAATCTGCACAACAAACCCATCTCTAGTGACAACAATCCATGCCTTACAGTGAGTTTCTCTGTGTGCCTTCTTAGCCTCTAGCGGAAACAGTGTATGTTATGCTTGGACTGTGCCAGGGTGCATAGATAAGTGTACGAATTCCAGCAACATGGAGAGGAACAAGACCTCTGATGGGAGGAATGTCAGTGAGAAAATGAAACAACAATAGTGGGGTTTCCTAGAGTCAAGGCCAGTCCTGTCGTGGAAGACATTTTAAAGCCCTCCAGGTTGTACTTCCTGACTGTTTCCTGTTTGGTTTGGTTCTCTAGTAGTGGAACACACATGTCAGCACATGGTGCTCATAATGTAGAAAGAATGTAAATAGACTACTACCACTGGCATTTACATTCATTTACATGCTATTTTCATACGAGTGGCTTTCAGAGAGTGTTTGCCTGTGGGACAGTGTGCATGTGAGATATGCCATACTTGTGTGACATGATTTCATTATTGGTTCAAGGTTGTCTTTATTAACATAGATCATTTTGAAATGTGTCTTAGCTTTTTATTTGTAAACCTATGTAATTCACATGTATACCTTTTGTTTTTCTTTTTCTGATCTTCTGATGTATTGTGATTGTATTACTCGACGACACTGACAATGAGTTTGATTACTCAGTGTAATTTTGAGAATAAATAAAACTTGAATTAATTAATCCGAATCCCTGAGGGGCAATTTGTTGCAGTAAACCACCATCCTATGTGCAGATTACAGCAAGACGCCTCAAGGAGGTTAAATTCTCCTTTCAACCTCCTAGATGGCACTGTTGAGCCATAGAAGGGGGACCCTCATTACCCTCTTTCTGCTGGTGTCACTGGCTATATTTCAGTGCCTGGTGGCATTGGTCTGTAGCCCCAGTGTTCTTGGAGTCCAACACCTGTGATTAAGTCAATGGTGATAACATCCAACTACCTAGTAAATTTCTGATGCGATGCCTGCCTTTTGCCCTCTCCTCAAGGTTGTAACCTTGGCTCTGTTATAACAGAAGCTCTTGTAAAAGTAGGCTAATATAGAGTCAGTTAAGTTCCCAGCTATGCCTAACCCAATAGAGTAGCTAAGGATCCAGCTTTAATAGGATCAGAGGTATATGGGCTAAGAGGAAAGTGGACTCATTGACACTTTGATGCTGGTGCATTAAACAAACTGTTTTAGTAATGATTCCCTCCTTCCAATATATTCTGATTAAACATACAGTGATTAAAAAAACTAACCAAAAAAAACAAAAACATTTTGAAATATTTCTCATTATATCATTATAAACGATGCATCTGAACTTAAGATCTGATGTTCTTTGAGGTGTTATTGAAATGCATTAATATTAATGTGACAGATGGGGTTGCTATCATGAATGCAAGGTTCTAGTTGAGAGAGATCTTAATGCTATATCCATGACTATTTCATATACTGTACGTCTCCTCTTCGTGAACGAGGATGCTATAAGTGGGGTAGCAGAGCCTATGAGAAACCAGGGGGCCTCAAGGCTTCCGTGCATCATTATTGCATCATAAATTGTATGCACTATGTAGGAACATAATTATCCAACTAGTTAAGTGAAACACACGTAGTGTAATCCATCATCCCAGTACAAACAACAACGTTGTTGCCGTGTTTACATGCCATAATTATGAAGTCTGAATTACATTACATTCAAATGACAGATGTTTTCCAACTCATTGAGGATGCATTTTTGGCCTTTGCTGCCATTTCCCCGCTTTGATGTCATCTAATGAAATCATCAGGAGGATCAATCAATCCCAACTCCCATGCCCCATCCCCCCAGACAGCCAGAGCCAGTGCTGTGCCAAAGAGGAGCGAGCAGGCGTTTGTCTTACTCCACTAGTGTCTAATGTGGTAGATAACAAAATGATGAAATGAGGATGAGGATAATACACAACCAGATAAATGAGTGGGAATGAGCACGACGCTCTGTTATGTTACTCTGAACCCTCGTTTATGCAGTGTTTCCCAAACAAGGGGTCTGGACTCGGGACCCATTGTTGTGTGGGTTGTGTTTGTGTTTTGTTTTAAAGTTAAACTAATTATTTTATACATTTTAAAGACAGTGAAAATAGCAGATTGTCCATTTTCTATATATTTGAACAAGTGTGGGAAGTACTCATTTCCAGAACTTCAATTTAATCCATATTCAACTTAAAGATTTCATCCCGGTAGGCGGTGCAATGCCCTCACCACCAAACACAAAACAAAACTCTCCATCATGACTAATCATGTGTGTGTGTGTGTGTGCGTGTGTGTGTGTGTGTGTGTGTGTGTGTGTGTGTGTGTGTGTGTGTGTGTGTGTGTGTGTGTGTGTGTGTGTGTGTGTGTGTGTGCGCGTGCGCGCATGTGCGTGCGTGCCGCGTGTGCATTGTCTGTTATTTGTGAAGTTATGACAGTTATGAGGTAGCATATCACAAAATCAACACAATTATGCCAGCATAACATAGTTTACATAGATGTATCATGAATAAAAACTAAACAAAATCAAGATACATAATATAGAACACAACACACAATGACAGACAATAAAGTTATCTTGAATCTTGAATCTCTCGTGTGCAAAGTAGAAGGAGTTGCCAGCAAATGACATCCCACTGTGGTCCACTCCGGGAGATTGATTGTGCCACTCTAAAATGTCTCAGACCATCACGAGTGGATAGATAGTTTCAATCAATCACAGCTCACTCTTTTTTAAGATGTTTTTTACTGTTAGGGTACAGTAATTTTTGGACAGGAAGGGGGAGAGTGAGGGGGGGAAGACAAAGGCTGACGGGCTCGGGACTCAAACCCGTGACATACCGTCAGGCTGGATTACCGGCCTAGGTACCGGAACCGCTCAGCCATGGCCCAGGCCCACAGCTCACATTCTGACATGGTGAATTGCATGTATGGTAAATGTGTGCAAGGAGGAATCGTAGAAACATCAAGTGTACACATTGACATGCAGGGAGAAAGTGGCGTGTGAAATCAAAATATGTTGCCTTTTCACACAATTCTCCATTAACCTCGGATGGTGCTTTCATATATCATCAACAGTTGCGTCACCAACACCAACATAGGCAGTAAACGATAACAGCTGCACATGCTATCGTTCAATCCACACTGTGTAGCCCATAGCTCTTTTATCAGATGAAGACACATTGGCTGAGGCATCAATCAATCCCCGGCATCATGGAAAATCCTGCAGCTGTCAGACTCAGGACTGACTCCAGCCATGCCTGGGCGGGCTCTGCCCCGCCGCTAGTGGGCAGTGGGCAGGGCCGCTTTCTGACTGACACGACCATTAGATATCGTTTCACCTGTCTAAATCTTCCCAATATAATGGATTATCCTCAGAGGGAGAGAGGATGGCTCCCGCGAGGGCCGTGGCTGTGCACCAACAGCGAGACAGACAGTGCTTGACATAGACAGACCATTTTCCAGGGTGCAGTAGACACTATCCAACGTAATGATGAGTGAATCATTTCAGTCCTAGATATGCAAAAACGGGGAATTAATGGCAAACAAAAAGTGAGCGAATGGCAGAGGCAAGTCAGTTTTCCCAGCTAGATTCTGCTAGTGGATAATACTATCGTGACAACTTTCATTTGCAGTATGCAATATATCAGCACTGAATGAGAGTGACAATGCATTACAAGTAGTTCCGAAGGGAACCTGTAACTGCCAGAATATTACATTTCTTTCATGTAGAAAATCAGCTATAACTGCATGTTTTTATGTCACCATAACTATACTAAAATGTATAATAGGACACTGTGGAACAGAAGAAGTGACTACCCGGGCCGGGCCCCTATTTTGGGATGAAGGACTCAAAGGACTACTAGAAGAAGTAGGGTACTAGGTTGTTGTTTTCTGTATGTTCTGAATAAGAAGAAAAAAAGAAGAAGAAGAAAAAATACATTATACGCATCCAAATGTGTCTACTTTTAACGAGTATGCGTCATGAAAAGGGAGACACTTGAGTGCACAGGTTCCAGAATGCCTTGCTACTCTGTCTACACATGTTGAATCAACGTATATGCTCTTCAACAAGTCCATACAAAAATAAAGCACACTATGAAGGACCTTCCTAAGTTCCTACACTGTAGGTGGGTATTCAGGAACTTGGTATAGGCATAGCTGTTCAGTGTTTGTTTACAGAGAGGAAGTAGTATAGATGTTTTTCTATAACTCAATGTAAGGGCAGCAGCCCTCAATAAAGAAGACTATCACCACATCTTCACAGAATGAGATAGGATGAGACAGGTCAATATAGTGGCACGGGCTGCATTCATCAGTGCACCATGATGATATGGCGGAAAGAGAGGGAAATATGGCAGCTCAGCTTGTATCATATACTATGCACATATCACAAACTAAGCTGTCCTGCTTGAAGTGCATATTGCAGCAAGATGCACCACGACAACTCAACGTTGTTTATCATTTCTGGATTTGTTTCCTCCTGGAGAAAAGATAAGAAGCTATCCATCACGGCCGCCGTCTGTGACCTGAAGATTCCATTATGGACTGACACAATACGTTTGCTGTTTGTGTCGAAAGGCTCACAAAGGCAATGCCAGGAGCCAATTTTCTTTTTATCACCATGAATAAAAAACCCATTCATCTTCTTCTGTGTACATTCAGAAAGGCAGACAAGGGCTGAGGGGAGAGCCATTATCAACCTGTCCCCAAAAATTAAACACACCGTAACATTTTAACAATGGTCCCGAAGCGCAATTGCAAGCACAAGGGAACGCCCCCATGCCATTATGTGATGAGATCCAGCAACCTGACGACTTCAAACGCCAGTGATTTTCTAATCTAAACCATAACAACACAATCTGCCATGTCTCTGATGCTGCTGAGGAATTCATGATGAGAAAGGATTTGTCCATTAAGTCCAACACACAACCATGCACGCACGCACACACACACACACACACACACACACACACACACACACACACACACACACACTCCACTTAGTTGATACACAAAAGATTGATTTCTTCACTGACACTATCATTGGCCATTTCAGATGTACCCTGCTGTCTGCCACCTCACACTATTTGGATAATTTCCCTTTATTGATTTACCTTTATTTTTGGCGTGTAGACATCTGGGACCACACATGCATACACAGTGCAAGCCCCTCTTTCATTCTCCCTCATCCTTTATCCTTCTATTGACCTATGTATCTATAAAACAGTAGTATTCTGTAATAATAGTATAATACATAATTCACTTCCACCACCACTACTAGGGCCTACTAGTCTGAATCATAATAAAAATATAAAAATAAATAACAATTTAATAAACTCCTCTCCACGGGTCATGGTTAAATCACATCAGACTTAATTTATGGTCATGAAGCTGTGAATTTAACATAAGCTTTGCTGGGACTGATCCACAACAGATCAGAGGGACAAACTGATACCCCCTACAGCACTGCTAGAGTCAGCATGTCAGTTCCTCTCCACATGATATAGGTCAATGTTAAATCGTTTTAGAGCCAATTTGCTATCTTGGAGTCATGGTTTATCTCGTTTTGCCCAGTTCTCCAGGTGCAGAGGGTGGGCTGCGATGAGTTTGCATGCTATGCTACACCTCTCTCTTTCTCCCCGACCTAATAACGACCAAAAATGCCAGTAAGAGCCATGTTGGGTCTGACCTCCAGCTGGGAGAGAAAATGCATTTGAATGGAGACAGTAGCCGTGACTCTAGACAGAAATTGGGGCTGTTCTCCATTCACAGTAGGGAACAAAGCCTGTGCCCCTCCACAAGGATACATTCCGCAACCTGTATATTTAAGGGGGTGAGGTAATTTGTTTGGATTCAGAAGTCTAAAATTTCCCAGGAGCCTCTGTTTAGATAAAGCAGTAGAAGTTTAGAAGAGAATATTGTAATCCCAGGGGCCTCTGTTTAGATTAGGCAGTAGAAGAGAATAGCTCCAGACAGACACTGTACAATACAGCACTGGTTCTCAACCTTTTCAGGCAGTGAGTGACCCCCCATTGCCCAAAATAATCATATTTGAACTGGGGACCCCCACCCTGATAAGCAGTTGATGAGACATTGAATTTAGTTTTACTCGGTTCCACAGATAAATATTGTATATTCACAATTTTTGCCTATTTATGTTATTTGACAATTTTTGCCAATATTTGACCAGTTTTTGTAGAAGGCCTATAGTTTGTTGATTTTTATTTTTTGTCTTTTTTTACTGTGTGGGGTCACTAACACACCGTAACGCTGTGAATACACAACAAAGTGCAATTTAACCAACAAAGGTAGTGAGACTCTGCAGGTCCTCTGGATGTGGATCAGGACTGGATAATCTGTTTGATGGATGAATGAACAAATAACTAATTTTGAATTAACCATTGCTTAAGTTATAGCTATAGTTTAATTGCTTGCTTTACCACTTAGCATTAAGTAAACACTCGTTGTCTTGGCCTCTACTTGTAGCTGCCAGCAGCTAAACTCTTATTAAAAAATCGTCAAAGACTGCAGGTTCAGGGATAATCTTCCAGGTTCTAATGAATAGGCCTACTAGTGAAACTAAAAAGGACGAAACAAAGATAAACCACCAATGAACAAAGGTAAAGGTCACAGAATATGCCAAATCAAATACCTCAAATGCTCATCAGGATAGATATATTTAGCTTAATACAGTACTTATCATGCCTACAGTACACATTACTCACTCAGACAATATTGTAGTAGCCTTACTAGCCTACTCACAGATATATTGTCTCTGTATAGGCTCAAAAGAAATGGGGAGAAAGCTTGGAAGTATCTGGAATCCTGGATCCATTACAAATGTACTTCAAACTAAACTAAATTACATTAAGGCATGGGTATTTAGGAAAACAAATTACTCAGGCGCCATAAATGATAGCCTGGCCAGTGTCTACCAAATTACCAATTAGCAAGCACAATATTAATGCTCTGCCTGAGAGATCATGACAGTGTGCCAGCATGCACAATAGCACCACCGAGTGGCAGGGTGAAAGTATTAAAGTTACATTATTATACACTACGATAGGTTATGAGTATGACGCCATAACTTCAAGTTAACAACATGAAAAGTGTAAGTAAATACGCAGAGGACGTGCTTGCCTTGAGACTTGACTGCTTCCTCCCGAGTCCTTGGCCAGGTCTACTTGCAACTTGCAACATGCACAAATCAAGAACACTAGTCTGGTGCCAATCTGAGAACCCATCATGAAAAGAATTAAGGAAAAACAGCGCCCACGTTGTCAACAGACCAATAGCAATAGCAATAGCAATAGCAATTGCAATAGCAATAGCACACACTGGTGCTGATTAGGTGGTGATTTGTCAGTTGTGGTTTTCAATTTCATGGAAATTAGTACAGACAGACTGTGTATTGTAATGTACGTGGAGAGAAAAGGGACAAACTATCGCGATACGTCTTTTTCTCAGAGACACGGCAGCACGCATGCGCCACACGAGCGACACGCGTCGCATCCCTGATTCTGATTGGTCAACTCAACCTACGGCTACGGGCCTCCCGATTGGCCATTGCTTTGAACGCTGTAGCGCTAAATAGTAAATAGCGTTGACGCCACGCCAGCAGAGCAGGTGTACTGTAGTCGTTGCTGGTTGCAGAGAGAGAAGAGAAGAACCAGAGAGAGAGAGAGAAAACCACGAACCAGTAACGAGACTAGTAACGACCAGATTCGACCCGACCAACCAACAAACTGGTCCGTAAGCAACCAACCGACCAACTAAACTAACCAATCCAACCAACTGACTTAACCAATTGACTGACCAACCAACCATCGATCATGGGCCAACGTGTCTCCAGGAACCTCCGTCGTCCTTGTCCACACGACGACGGCGAGAGACAGCCCCTCCTGGGAGACATCCATGGGAGTCGAGGCCGAGGGACCAGAGTCTCCCTTCAAGACGTTCAACCATTTGACCAGGTAATAGTTTTATGAGGAAATTGACATAATTAGAGACGACATGATTGCGCTATCACATGAACGGTTTTTGGAGCTTGTACTCTTGCCGTTTAAAAATGGAAGCGCGCAAGACGTTAGCTCTGCAAGTTGTGGACTTCTCGTTCCAATAACGGCCTCTAGTCTACACACTATATTGTATTTTAGTTCTACTTTCTTTTGTTATTATAATCTGAATTTGGGTTGATGCCCGGAGTCCCGGACGGCCGGACCCATCATGTAACAAACGCGAAAACCTGGCTGTAAACCGGGCCGTTTATCCATTTACACTAGGCAAGAGACCGTTAAACGTATTACGGGTCTGTAACGCGGAGACGACGAGACGACGGTACAAATGTAACCAATAATTTAGTTCCTGCCATTTGCCCCTTTCAGAATCTAGGAGGTTACAGCTTTTTGTATTTAGGACGACATCGTCGGATCGTCCCCTCAGAGTTGGGGATTTTACAGTGAGATTGTAATATCAAATGGGTCATGCCATGGGCCATACAACTATGTTTCCTCTGCTCATTCGAGCTACAGAATGAGCGTAGGGAGAGGGCACATATGGGGCTAACAACTATGTGTGAAAATGACATTTACTGTGTACACTGCAGGCAGGATGTTTGCTCAGTTTCATTTCAGTTTCAGCTTTGCAGTTCTTTATCTAACTGTTAAAAGGTTTGAAAATCAATCATCTGACCGAACTAGGCAACTAGCCATGTTCACATGACGCTTGTATGACAGTGATGTTTATATAATAAATATTGTAGTACTTAATCTGAAATAAGTATTAAAAATGGTTAACACTATTCTCTTCTGCCAGGTTGAGGTAAAAGCATCTGTGCCTGAGGATCCCTGCAAGTCGTCCAACCAGGAAGATGAGGGATATGGCTCTCTGCAGAGAGTCCCTGGCTGCACCACCACCTCCATCCTGAAGAAGGATCTGGTGTCCAAGAAGTCTGTGGTGCGGTAAGTCACATTTGCCACTAAAGTGTTTCGTTAATATGTTAGTTACATTGGCATGAATGCATATATAAGTATATGTATGTAAAAATAAAAGGATAACAGCTTCTTAACAATATAAGATTTCAAATCTTATGCTCTTAAGACACTAACCCATTTACCATTTTCTTTTTTTTTCTCCCTTTTTTTCCAGGTACAAGATTTTGAAAGAGACCCATGAGAGAGTCCGGAGGAGGAACGGTTATTTCGAGAGAATCAGACTCAGAATCGTATTTCCTCCACCCTAAAACACAAGACCCTCTCAGAAGCAGCGAGTGCAACTCATTTGCAATGAGACGCAGCACTTGCTCTCTCTCAGACATTGGCCTTGATGCCCTGCCTGCTCTGCCCCAGTGCGAGTTTGTACATAATTATGTTGATATTTTGTAAATATTTAAGTACATTTATTGTTAATATTGTTGTGTGAAATTATTTTTGCATTTATTTAGTTATCTGTTATACTGTTTATATACAATTGTAGACTTATTGTAAATAAATGACTTTGTGAAATTAACATTTTTGTTATACTATTTATATATATTTTTTAAATCAATGTTTCCTTTTATGGAAAATTGGAAAACATTAGTGCCATCAAGAATGTTGAGAGGTGTGCTCTAAGGCAGGGGTTCCCAAACTGGTGCGTGCACGGTGCACCCCTTGTGGTGCGTGACATGAAAAGGCTAATGGTGGTTTTATTTAACACAAACTGCTAAATCTGGTAAACACTGTTGTAAAGAGATGTATACAGCAGCTGCATGTTTCAGTGCAGTGACATTCCGTGATTATTTGCCATAATCATATTAAAAGAACCTGCCAAATACGAGACAGGAGGTAACGGGTTGCACGGCCAAAAAGTTTAGGGACCGCTGCTCTAAGGTAATAAAATTGGAACTTAGAATTCCAAAGGCCAACCGACTATCTGTAAGTTGAATTTAATTGCACCATACATCAGGCAATTCAATATATTGGTTACCTAGATTCAGAAAATTCTGAATCTAGTCCAAGTGATTCTCACTTTTTAAATGACAGTACAAGTAACTAATCTATTGCACACAACAAAAAATTCAGCCCTAGTAGCATGATTGACTTATCTATGAATGAATATTTAATTGAAGGCAATAATAGCTTGATTATAAAAAAATATATCAAAAAGTATTCATGGATTAAATATAAAGGATTCTAATGTACAATCAACTGACACTTTTTTAAATTATAAAAAAACTGCAGTAATTTTGGCCTAGATACATATTGTTTGAATAGTTTTACAGAAGGGTTAATTTGGGCAAATAGAACAAGATACGGTAGCAAGATAGGCAAACCTTTGTTTGCTTTGTAGCAAGACTCAAGTATCCTCTCGGCGCTCCCATTCTTATATTATCATTTTGGTGGCCTCCATTTCAGACCTGTCAGTTGCACCAGTATGTCGATAGAGGCCAACACGGGTACCGGTTTTTATTTTAGAGGGTTGTGTTCAAAGCCTTTGCCAACTAAAAACTCTGAATTCAACATAGGTATACTCCAGCAATAAAATATGTCTGACTGTATGTATTAAAAGTCCTTAAATTGAGTCATCTGGGGACACCACCTTGGGATCCCGACCCATAGGTTGAGAACCACTGGTTACACATTTACTACACTTTTTATTTTATTTTTGGTGAGCAACACAAAGTATGATTTTGCTCAACATGGAGAGCCATAAGAAACAATGTTCAAACAAATCATGGGGACATATGGACCCACTTTCTTTGGGCAGGAGTGAGAGATGGCATTATGCACAGTCACAGATGTGCAAGTCTGCTGGACTGTGTAATGCCATGTTGATTAGTTTTGGAGATCAGGAAACTAACATTGTCACTTTGTCAGAATGCATACATCATGTTAATTGTAATTACTGCCATCAGTTTGGTTCTAATCATTACATACATCTCAGGGTGTTTCTCCTGGAGATGTCAGTATTCTAGGCTTGGTAATAAATTGATGGCTTCTCTGAATACACTTTAGGTATTTAATCATCTATGTAAATGGAACACATTACTCAGGATGGAATGACTAAAATGGGGGTGAAAAAAAATACTGTTCCGCAAAATATAACAAATTACAGAACTAATGGACTGATCATTGAGGAGTTCTCAAACTTACAGCAGCACTCATGTAGTGGCTACTAGTGGGCCAAATTAGATTGCGGAAAATATACATTTAACTCAAAATCCAACATGATCCCTTGGATGAATAATCAACGCTTGACGCAGGAAATACAAACAGTTCATTCCTTCTCACACTATATGAAATTTATTTCTTTTGATAGTACTGTACAAGAAATATAGAGCTGGTTGGCGTCTTATACCAACTGCAAAATTATGGTTGTATCCTGAACAAACCTGGTCACGATCAAATGGGAAAGTTACAGAATGTGTTGCTATACAGAGATCAATATTGCTTGCATACACAATAAATAAACACTGTTGGCTCATTAGCAACAGGACATTGTGAAGGGGGCAAAAACACGATCTCTCCTAATTTCCTTTGACATTAAAAAACAAACATGAAATATCTCTCTACATTTCCAGGGTATAGGGCCAAATAGCACTACCCGCATCTGAAACAGCATTACGGTTAAATTGTACAGAAAAACAAAAACATAATAAGGTGGTCTTTCAGATGGAAGCAGATTACTCTTTCACACATATCTCTCATTTCATTTTATCTCCACTCATCTTTGTATCGCAAGTCCACATTTTGAACAAAATGGAGCAGGAAAAAAAAAGCAGAAAAGGGTGAAACAAAAACATGAAACGTTTCTCTAAACAGAAAAAAAAGGCTATGCATGCATGCTGTATATACAAACATATTGCTAAAAAGAGACTCCCACACGACGACAACACCCCTCTCACTGTGCGCCAACAAGACGTACATCCACTCTCTTGGACCTCGTCGCCTGCCATTCCTACATCACTCCTTCCTGCGCTTCTTGTCATGGTAATCGTCCTTGGAGCGGCCGCTGGTGGAGGGCCTCTTGGAGCCTCCGTGCTGCTTAGCCTCTTCCAAGAACTTATCCAGCCCGAAGGGATCCTCCTCAAAGGCCACAGGCCCCTCCCGTCGCTGGCTGGGGTCAGCTCCTGAGAACTCCCTGTCAGGAACAAACCTGGGGGGACAAGAAAAGAGGAAAAACAATGTGATGACATGTCATCTGGATTTTGTCAATGTCTGTCAATGTCGATTCTTGGACGCAATGATACATCCAAGTGACAACATGGTACACACACACAACTTGGTTAACGTAGGAGTGCGGCTCCTTCATAATATTTGAATAGGGAAATTATGTTAGAAGAACTACTGAAACTGTGGAGGGTTGCGCAATGCGCACGCTTATCTTATACGTTGGCTATTCATATATAGCAGATATACAAGCTCATACATAGCGCATCACTTCGTGCCAAGCTATGAGTTTGCAGATCTGTTCATTTGGAAAGATCGTGCAAATCATCGTTGAATAAATCAATTTTTTAAAGCAAACATCTTTAACTCAAATGCTTGCTTCTGGGGGTCCTTGACATGTATACGTTTGGGAATAGATTTGTATAATCCACCATAGATCTGAATGGGTTAAGGGACAAACAAAAAATTAAAATAAAGCCAGAAGCCAGAAGTCGCAAGCTAATCTGCCTGCTTCTGGGTCAGCAGAATGGTTAAGAGGCTAGAGAACACAAAGAAGACCTCAAAGAGTGACAGATTCAAAAGGTTAACGTATTCCCTGGAACGGACGAGTTAACACCTCCGAGAATAGTACGAAGTGATGTTCACGTGTGGGCATGTGGCCACGCAGACCGCATGCAGCCCCGCAATGTCAAACTTGACAGCTAAACATAAGGGGCAAGCTATGCTCGGTCAGTAGAGTGTGGCTACATAGCCCTGGAGGACCAGAGCTCATGCTGAGCCATCATCGTGTGCACTCTTGCCTGGTTGTCTAGAAACGAAACCAAACCTAAAAAATAAGTTTATATATTTTTTCCGCTTCAGTAACAACAGCCAACATGAACAAGAAGGTTTAGAGCAACTTGGATAAGGTCGCACCGATCCAAAGAAACAACACTCACGTTCCTGATAAATGAAAAATCCATGATTATGATACCTTGTGTTGTTGTGCATGAGTGTGTCGAAGTCATCTGCGTACGCATCTTTGTCCACATTCCTGCTGGGCCGGTAGATGTTCTGGGCCATGTCTCTGCCGCCACGGAATGGCTGGTCATACACGTTGTACGTCTCATCCTCGCCGCCAGCAAAACCACTGTCCATGCCCTGGAGAGGAAAGTGTCAAGTTATTAGATTTTATTCATCCAGGGAAAAGTCGACCGAGCGCTACTCTTTCACTGCAACGCCCTACTTCACAGCTCCAACAGTCACACCTGGGAGACATCTGGTACATCCCACAGTCCTCCACTACTGGGGCAGTTAGGTCCTGCTCAAGGGCAAAAAGAAATCCGTAGTCCAATTCCCAAAGTTTTTTGTGCTCAAGGGCATTTTAATAGCGATTGCTAGTTGATCATCGTCTCGTTCAATTTTCAGATGGTCCAGGCTATCTAGTCACAAACCTGCTACTCCAACATTGAGGGTACAACTAAAGACATCTCATAACCCGTAGCTCATATCTGCACTACTTGGTTAGCATTTTAACTGCAGTTTGAATTGCACTGTGGTACCAGTGCATGTGTGACTGCATGCGTGTTCTGACCTTGCTCTGGTTGAACAGTCTCTGGTCGTACTGGGCCTCGCTGGATGTCCGTGGGTTGGGCATTCCAAGGGCAATCTGCTCACTGATGTCCCTGTCCTGGTCCCTCTGCAGCCTTGACCTGGGAAAGGACAAATGAGAACACAAATGTAAAACATGCGCGTGCGAGTGGCTGCGTGCACAAACATCTACAGTACCTGTTTGTGTACACCACACACACACACACACACACACACACAGAGAGAGAACATGCCTGCAGTTCTAGATAAAAGGGATTGTGTTCGGCAGTATGAACCAGGATCATTATCAAGATGAAAAGAGTTACGTGTGGAGACAAAGAAAACGACTATGGGGAATCCTGTAGCGCACACGAGAATGGAAAAATAACTGCCAGCAGATTTTAGCAAATGGTTCACAGAGTAATTTCTGCATTTTTCCAAAGCTGTGCAAATTTACACCCTGTGGTCTCACAAAGTGATTAAAATCCTAACAAATCGTCCTTGAACAAACTGATATTCCAAGGTTAAGTGGGAGGCCATGAGGTAATGAGGTCTCCTTCCTACAACAGATAAAACTCTGATTATGATGATTATGCGTTTTGGTGCCCCCCCTCCCTCCCTCCCTCCCTCCGTGGAGTCCACATTGCATCAACTAGACAAACTTGCACACTCATACACACACGATCCAGGGATCATTTTAGACAAGGGCCTCACGGCTGAGTGGTGTTCCGGGTCCAGCTGCGTTTGTTTGGCTGGCGGCCATGAATGATTCAGCAGCGACGGGTCCGTCTGTGTTTCATATGCGGGGTGTTTGAAATGCGTGTCCGTTACCTCTTATCGGGGGCGGCTTTGGCGATGTTCCTGTCATGCTGCCGCTCTTTCCTTCTGTCATGGCGGATCTCGTCGCGCTCCCTGGCCTCACCCTCCTCGCCACCTGCTGAGAGGACGACGACAAGCGGAGTGAAGGCGCGGTAGGAGAACATTATGTAACGGGTGAGCAATGCACACAGAGAGGGAGGGAGAGATAAAGAGTGCGTGACGGAGGAAGGTACACACCCAGTGGGCGTCGGTGGAGAAAGCGTTGGGAAGATGGAGAGAGAATGAGGCGAGAGAGAAAGTGTTGCTCAGTCTGCAAGGCCCAAATTTGAAAAAGAAAAAAAGGGAAAGAAATAGACCAACATATGATTTGGACTGACCTTTGTCCCCATGACCTTTGATGCCCGCCCTGCGGTCTCGGGCCATCTGAGCCAGCTCCCTCAGTTTCTCCTCCTTCTTTTCCTTCTCTTTCTGTGCCATCTTCTTCTCAACCTGGGCACGCATCTCCACTGCTTCTCTGGCCTACGCAAACAACACAACAAAGACACAAGAGTCAGAGGTAGACTTCACTAGCCACTTTCAACTTGAAATTCTATTTCTGTTATACAGTTATTGTATACAACTTCTATCAATTACAGCCAGCAGTTTGACAGGAATGTAGTGATTCATAATCATTGCTGAATTCTAAGATCATTTTGAAAGTAAAGTGTCACGAAAGCACGAAAATCACTATTAAGAGATTTAAGACACAATGTTACGAAATCCACAGGGGTCATACCTTTCTGTCGGCGATGTACAATGCCTCGGCCAGCTTGGCAAAGTTCTCATTAATGTGAACTGTTTGAAGACCCCGGCCATCTGCGGCCAACCGTTTGTCAAGAGGGATGGTGTAACCCTGCAAGGAAACCAGAGTTTAAACATTTAAATAAGACGGTGAGGAAAGTAGCACATCAATTCATTAATCAAAATAAAGTCACTTTTGGCACATTGAGCAGAACCCTCCCCCCCCCCCATTTGCGACACTATTAAAAATCAACACGTGCCCCTAAAACACACACACACGCACAAACTAAAGTTTAGTTATAGTACTGAAAGTCGATGAGCGTTGCCCTTTACAACTAGACAGTGTGCAGTGATTGATTCCCTCCCTTGCCCCAGGAGGGCAGGGAGTCAGGCTGCAGTGTCGCTGTACCTTAGCGTTCTTCCAGTTGGAGATACAAGGGGGAATCTTCCACTCCTGCTGTTCTTTGACCGTCATCTGAAACAACAGATGGAGAAGTCAGACTTCACTGGCTACTGGCGGATGCAGGCAACACACACACACAGTCACACACACATATATATATATATATATTTTTTTTTAAATATTTGAGGCATTTTGAGATAGGACAGTTGTTAGAGGTGCAGAATGTTCCGTTTTATGGTTGATGCAGGCCAGAACCTTCATTATTAATGCAGACTTTATATATTCTATCCATCAAATGCGTTAGGTAACTAAACCTCTTGTAATAATCTCAGGTTCTCTTCATGTTTGAATAAGAATGAAGGGTAAATTAAAAAAGGAGCTATAACGTTTAAAGAAAGTAAAAAATAGGGACTTGTACCTTTCTGCTTGGTGAGTGCATGACGGGGGCAGGGGGGGATGGTGGTCCACGGGGAATTTTCTTGTTGATTCTGCAACGCACGCAAACACACAAATTAAATTGCCTTTCGAAACAATGTTACAATATGGTGAATTTGATAGCAAAGTGTGAGATTGTGCCTCGTCACAATCAATCTCACTGGAACAAAGAGGTGCGTCACATATGAAATATTGTTATTTCAATTAGCTTGGTTGATTACAATTCCAAGCTGGAAAACGGCACACAACAAAAGCTATAAAAGCAGCAGTGTCATGAAGCTGGCATATTTAATATATACATACGGTATACAAGTATTATTCATTGTGTGTTATTCAAAGATCTGGTAATTATTCAAAGATCAAAGCATCCCAGCTCTAGTCACAATATCCTGAGGAGGACCCCGGGGAAAACTTCTTAACGCAAAACTGCCATGCTCGGCTGGTTACACTGCAAAGTACCATGGATGGATATTGATGTTTTTTCCACCTCTACTCCAAAGGAAGGGTAATGTGTCGTGTGTGTGAAGGTGGCATTCTTTTAGATTAAAATTACCACATGCATAAAGCCCCAAATCTACAAGCTTGCGAAGTGTTGTAAGTTTTGTAACCCTATAGCTTCTTTGTACAACACTGTTGTATGGCAAAGTATAAAATACAGCTTTATTGGTTAATCAGACTAATTGATTTAGTCAATTATGGAATAATTATGTAGGACTTGACAATGGTTCATTGTTTAAATTATAAAAACATCATTTTTGATTAACGATCAAAGATGAACAATATTTGAAATGATAGGATACTTCATAAACATTGTTGAAATGTAGTGTTGACTGTTGAGCGACACTTTTTTAATACATCATTCTTGTCAATGACAATATAATATTGCATGGGCCGTGTAAAGAAGTATACAATTCTTCACTGTTCTGAAATGATTAAATATGAATACGTTCATAATGGCCCCCATTCATTGCTCATCGCGTGTCACGGATAAGGTTATGTTTAGATATTGCGCGACTGGGATATATTTACGAACTTGAAGCGTGGAGGCTCCATCGGGTCCTTCTGCATCTCCACCATGCGGATGACTCTCTGCTTGGCCCCAGAGTTAAATGCCACTCCTTGCTGGGAAGGAGTGTATCTGAGGAAGGGAAGAAAATACATTAAGAGAACATAACTGTAAACTCAACTCAACTATTCAGTGTTCATTACTCATTTAGATGTTTGCTGCCGTTTTGTTTTTTTTCCTCTTTCTCAGAGAAAAAGATTTTCCATTCATATTAAAGTAGGTTCAGGTAAAGGATAGAACTGCTGACAACATATAGTGCACTGGAACATGAGGCTTATTAATAAACACACACCTAGCAACTGTGTGTGCATTTAGGTGAAGTAGAAACAGTGGCTTATTCCTCAAAGGAAAGTCAGCTTATGGCTTTGTTAAAGATGTACGTTTTAAGGTACGTCACTTAACAGTAAGGTTTTTATTTTAATCAAAATACCATAGCATGTGGCATTTCATTGCTTTATTGAATTGAAACTTGTGCACGTTTCATTTAAACTCATGCATTAGGCGTTAATTTATAGCATGGAAATGTATTAAGAGGAAGAGTTCAGAACCGTCATTGCTTGATAACCATGTGACAGTACGAATACTATCGTCCCCAAACTATAATAAAGATGGCCGTTGCCATTTGATTGGGAGCAGACGTATCTACCTGATGTATTGTGCAGGAGCCTGTTTATCTGCGGCCCTCACTGGCATGGCCGCAGCAATCTTCTGAGACACCTGCTTTTCCAGGGCAAGGCGTGTCTTCTCTGTCAGCTAAATAACCAAGGGAGGACAAATCTTTAAATTCCAGGCAAAAAACATATCGGGTTCAAAAACATACAAATTAATTATACTCCAATCTGGCATTAACACATAGCTGGATAGTAGCATTAGAATAATTAATCCATTCTGTACGGGAACCCCTTTTGGTGTTTTAACTAAGCATTATGTTATAATTTAGCTATTGAAAAATAGCAGATCTACAAGCTCATAGCGCGCCACCTAGTGGCGTGCTACGAGCTTGTAGGTCTGCTATTTTTGAAAATTCGTAAAAATGCGGCACAAATCTTTGAATATATATTCTTTCAGAGTGAACGTTTTTTTTCTTTTTCAACATCAGGCTTAAATGGGTTAAGAGACTGAGCAAATGTAGCCTAGGCCAGTGCCAATTTGAAAGATTTTGTTATTGCCCTCTCCTATCCAAAGTTCAAAACGTGGACAAAAATCTAAACTCACATCTTTAACAGAGTCCTCATCAGGCCTCTGCAGCTCTGGGGCTTCATCGTTTAGGACTTCCTTGGGAAGCAGGTCTGTGTACTTGCTGAAGATCACCTGCAGAGAGAAACAGAATAAACACAAAATGAAAGTGACTTCCCATTTTACAATGCCTGTTCAAGGCAGTATGATTTGTGGATAATTTTTGTGCAGAATCTCCATCGGTAGTTTTAGTTCACAGCTAACCGGCTTGGCGGTACATTTTTATCACACTGCTCACACGTCTCTCTCACTCTCTGCGTCATCTTGTGTGTGTGAGACAGTGAGATGACACAGATTGAGCAAACGAGAGAAAAAAAAGACAGTGACATTACGCTATGAAAACTTTTGTAACTTTAGCCTTTTTTGGAAAAACAGCCACAATCCATGCCAGTACACTACAATAGAAACGCAGACCAGTGGCTAGAGTTTCTATTGTATTTTTTTAAAGATGCAAAATTACATCCTGGCACAGGGGGTTATAGTGCTTAAAACGTAACCTGTCGTTCCTTGGCTTGGAATGGGTTAATTTCTCTTGGTGATGAATTGACTCTAAAGTAATTGCAATTAAGACTTCATTGTGTACATGTCGTTCTACATTGGAATATTATGAATACAAATTACAATTCTGTTTGGCTTTTAGGCATTGTAAACAAGAGGCTGGGCAGATATGACAAATAACTTTAAAACGTTTCATCAATAGTGGAAATAGCCAATCTACAAGATCAAAATGGAGCTTTTTGGTCTACTTTTTATATATTTTTGGAAAATATGGAAATTACGATGACCTCAAGTAATTGTGACAGGGCTAGTTAATGCATCCGTTAGAGACAACTTATTGATGGGTATATGGATAAATGCATATGGTTGGTCTACATTTATGTTGTGGAGTAGTGTAACCAATATTCAAACATGTACTAGCAACATCTGTACCAGCACCGTTTCGTCAACATACCTTTTCTTTGCCCTGTCCTTGTCTAGCGATAGCATCATATTTGATTTTTCCCTCTGCATCCACCTGCACCGCCAGGGCATTCGACGTCTTTTTCTTCCTGCCCATCTCCTGGGGGAACTGGGCCACGTGGATCTCTGGGAAGGCTCCTCCATCGCCAAAGTCCTATGAACAACAGAGAGATGGGGGGGGTTAAAGAAATCAATATATTTATATAGCACATTTCATACATGAAGTGCAGTTCAATATGCTGCTTCACAGAATAGGTTTAAAATAAAGATACAACTCAGGAGGATAAATAAAATAAAGCATGCGAGACTGAGAAGAAAAACAAACATTAACACAATACTGTCCAATACTGTCCAGGGCAGAGCGTGGCACCAGTGCCAACAAAATCCGCGAAATAAGCATAGAAGACGGGTCACTTCCGCCCGCACCGTAAGTGATGTAGTGTTGTTTTTGTAGTGCAAGCATAGAGAAGGGACGGACGATGGCATAAATAAGACTAATAACCCCGTGCACGTGTACCGCGGATTATCATGTATGCCGTTTCTACATTTGTCAATGAGAGACCTATGGATGTTAGCCGTATAATTTTTTTCAATCAAATCTTGTGTTTCTCGTGGATGGCCCAGATGACCACGAGAGATCTCAAGGAAAGCACAGATTGTGTTAAGAAATAATAAAATTGGACAAATACATAAATACAATAAAACAATATAGTAGAAGTAGAAATGCAGAAAATCTCCCACTTCTTGTGGGGACCTTGGAGGGTATTCAACTGAATGTAGAATGAATTTAAAAAGCATTCTACTATACATTCAGAATTAACATTCACAGTCAGTGATTCAGTTACTGCTGATGTTATTCAGTCACAGAAACATTTTAATTGGACAGAATGCTGTTTAGATAGATGCTAGATTCGTTGACTAGGTTGTGTGCCATTTTCTCTGATCTTGCACTTTGTAAGTAAAGTTGTGCTGTAGTTGAAAGGGTTTCTTCGCCCACCTGTGGAATGTTGTGCAAAGAAAACTTATATTCCAAGCCATCACGGGACACGGGGTGAGATTAAATGTTTTTAATCATGTTCACCAACATTGTCTCCACGGATTAATAAAATACATTTCTTGGCCTGTAAAGTCTCGCGAATAAACAGAGTTTACCTCGAGTGCGCGAGGTATCCATCCCTTCCTGTGCAAGTATGGTGGAGGTTCTTTGCGGGATGAAACCAGGGCATTGGAATAGGACTTCTGGGCCCGAAGTCTCTCCTCTGCCTCCAACTGGTCCTGTGACAGCTGGGTCGGAGCCGGTAAGAAGCTGTAGTGGACACGCACACAAACACGCAAACATTAGACTAGAGCATTTGGTATTAAGGCCTAAAGTTAGCCGACTTTAGCCACTGAAACGTTCAATCACAAGCTTAATATCGTTCAATGTGACCGTTTTGACACACATAAGTCAGCAACTAGCTAACAGTTAATCAAAATATGTCCCTGGGAAATAAGCATGTCTATAAAAACCCCAACCGTTCACAACAACTGTACTTTATGGCAAGTTAGCCTATGCTAACTAGTTAGCACGTTAGCGCCGCCGGGTTAGCGTTAGCTTAGCTAAACATCGCACGAGTGTCCTTGTGAAACGCAAGTTATGTCATTGGCTATCACGAAAAGGCTATTTTCTTGAGTTAGGACATATGATTTTGACGGAATCGACGTGGTCAAATGTAAATAAATGGCACCACAGCACGAGCCTCGCCACACTACTCACCTCGTAAGCGACATCTTTCCTTTCTTCCCTAGCAAGGAACTGCACATGCGCACTAGTGGCAGGCTGTGACAGAGCACACACAACAGGATAGAATTAACCCCGCGTCACCACCAGGCTTTCGGAGGAGAATAGAATACATTGGAACTTGGTTCTCAAATTTGTTTCATGTCAAGGACAAGAAAGAGTGAAATAATAATTAAACAACTTATAATGTAACTTTACACCTCATGGAAGAAGTTGAGTGAAGTAGTCTTGGTTGTCAGGAAGAGAAAACTGCTCAGTCACAACAACTCACAAGTGTGTGACAGTTTGAAAGAGAATGTTAATTCATCTTCATCCATCATAACAAGTAAGACGCGCGAACGCGGGAAGCGAACGCAGCTCGTAAATAGCAATAACAACAATTAGAATAAATTACGTACTTTTTTTTAATGATTTTTTGTTCTCTTTTTGGGGGGTGGGTGTGTGTGTGTGTGTGTGTGTGTGTGAGAGAGAGAGAGAGAGAGAGAGAGAAGGGAGGGTAGGTGAAATTAACAAACACAGGTTTGTTGACAAAAACAAAATAACTTGTCATTCATGAAAAGGAACCTGTGCAGTCCATTACAATTGGTGGACAAATAGTGGAGGTAGTAGACACTTTTAAATACGTAGGCACATATATTGACAGCAAACTCAATTTCAGTGAAAATACTGACCAGATTTTTAAAACTTGTAACCAACGCCTCCACCTACTACGCAAGCTCAACTCCTTCAGAGTGAGCAAGCATATTATGGAAACAGTCTATAAAAACCTGATAGAGGGAATCTTGACTTTTAACATGGCAATGTGGTTTGGCAATCTAAATGTAAAAGGAAGAAGCAAGCTGCAGCGAATAGTAAACCTAGCCTCAAAAATAATTGGGAAGAGACAGCAACAATTAGGCTGTATCTACAAGGAGGTACTTCGTAAAAAAGATAGCAAACGAAAAACGACCCCTTTCATCCACTCTGCAGGGAGTTCGAACTACTTCCCTCTGGTAGACGGTACAAAGTACCAAGAGCTAACCGTAACATTTTAAAAAATTCTTTCATACCAAATGCCATTAAGGCACTAAATGATACCATGTCTCGCTAGATTTGTTTGTTTTTCCAATGTATCTGCCACTGTTGTCCTGCACTTTTTTGCCATGTGAAAATAATTGTGTTAAGTGTTGTTGCTGTTGTTGTAACCGTTTGTTTTTTACTGTTTAGGACCGAAGATGAATTTCCACACGTGGACAATAAATGAAACTAACTACCGACCAACTAACTAACTTAAACTAACTAACAGGTGCTTGAAGTGCTGTGTGTGCGCGAGTCCTATACATTTATAGAATAAATATACTGAGACAATTTGTTTGGGGTAGGCCCATCACCTCACTCTCTTTCTTTAGTTTGCACCTTACTACTTACTTACTTACTTATACTCAAAGCTTATGGGTTAAATGGTGTCTATGGAAGGAGGTAGGGCCCGCACACCATTCTTTTGTTAAATAATTACTTAATTGTTAATAAATAATGATTTATTCAATAAAGTAATTCTTTACCAAAAGAAAGGTGTGCGGGCCCTACCTCCTTCCATAATTGCTTTATTGGCCCTGCACCCACTGTCGAGGTGTGTAAATAGGTATATGCTCTTAAATATGGTGTCTCTCTCAACCTGCTCCACAGGTACACGAGCAGCCGAGCCAGGGTGAGTCCGTTCTCCTGTGAGTGACATGCTGTGAATGCTGGACCCTAGAGAGCCTGCCCTAAATCCCTGACCAGTGCACTACACCAGAATGCAGTACTATAAGGCTGAGCGAGAAGATGGCAGCCAGGAGAAGAATGAGGCTGGTCGGTGCTATTGATACTGGGAGGAAAGACAAGATCCAGAGGACGGAGATGACTCATGGAGACTCCGCTGGAGGAGGGCTCATCATGAACTCACGATGGGCTCCAAAGTTTGACAGTCAAGTAGAAGACGGCTCAAGGTAGGAACTTTTTTTGCTGCTGCTGCTGCTTGTGTTGCATGCTGCTGTGTGATTCAAGCTGGTGTACTATTTTCTGTCATTTTTGGGACACAATGACTGGGTGGCAAAGAAACATGTTCGGTTCAGTAACTGTTTCTGGCTCTGAAGTTGAATGCTGATGTGAAGCTACAGTTTGTATGTTGTGTTGAAGGTTTTTGCTGTTGAAGGTACGAGAGTTACTTGTAACAGGGAATAGTATGTGACTGTGTATGTGGCTCTTGATCACTTCAATAATAGAATATTAGTGAATTTGCTATTTCTAATGTACATTTTCTTCTCCTGAGAGGGGGTTAGCGAAGCGCATTATGTTCCTTTAGCCACGCAGTGCTCAGACAAGATGGGTGCCGTGCACTGACAGAAGCAGCCTTGGTGACGTCCTGCATATTGATTGCGACCGGAGGTCATAGATAACTTTTAAACCTTGCGTTTTTGACACTTTTCCCGTCACGTCACACGTCACTCTCTCCCCGTCACTCTCTCCATCACTCACCTGCCCAGCAGTCTGACGTCACCCAGGTGGATGTGTGCACACGCCGATCTGCCCCAGCAGTACGACGTAGTGCTGGGGCACTGGGGTTCAGTGTTGTTCTTCCGCTTTTCTGCCATGGCAAAAAATGCACAATGGAAAAGGTCCTTATCTTGTGATTTTCTCAAAGTCACACAACTTGAAGAATGAATTTGTTTGTGATTCTATTTTTGTTTGAGCATTGAACATTCTGGTGAGCTGGTGATGTCATGACAGCTCTCAGCTATATATGGAACTGTGAGGTCAGATGTAGAGATTTTGGCCAGTGAGTCATTATTATGATGTCACACCATGTCAGATATATCCATATGTAATCAGTGAGGTCAGATTGTAAAGGTATTGAACAGCCCATATCTAGGACCTAGATCTCCATAAGTAAGATGTTACCCATATATGGAGACGCCTGGACCATCACCTTTTCTAGGTGATGATCCAGGCGTCTCCATATATGGGTATCATCTTACACACACACACACACACACACACACACACACACACACACACACACACACACACACAGGTTGCAGATATGATTGGTTGTTTCAGTTCAACAATATGGCATCAGACGTCATCAAGCGTGATGGTTCTCGCATTCCAGTCTCTTGCGCATGCGCTGCAAGGCCTTGCCCACAGCCCTGCGCTCCTGGCATATCTTCATCTGACCTCATCACACCCTGTACACACTCCAGATACTCTCCATATATGGCCAGTGCACGCGACCTCTCCATCAGGGTTAACTATGAAACTTTGTTTGTCCCGACACCAGCGGCCGTCTGGCCAGGGAACGCCAGAGGCGCCTCCTTGACTGTGATCAGTCAAATGAGTCAATATATTCCCATATATGGGAATGTCAGAATGACAGTCTCAATGATAGCCACTGTGGTTGCCGCAAACTAACGTTAACTATGGAACCATGCATTTCCCGTCAGTCACTCAGTGTATCATTCAAAAACCCCATACATGGGGAAAGCCCCATATATGGGGCCCAGGTCTCGTGACCAGGTCTCGGGACATCGTTTTAGGGGCGAGGTCGCTTCTCGCACCCCTCCAGGCGTCTTATACTGGTAGGCTGGGAATCAATTAGAATCGATTTCAGAATTGCACTTGATTACTTTCCACATGGAGTCGACATGTTGCACATTCCGTCGTCAACATGGTGGTACACTGTGTGTCAGCATGTGGATGCCGAGGTTTTGGCCCCAGCAGCAAAATCTAGCGCCTAAAGCATGTGGGGAATATAGGGCTGAGGGAACAACATAGACATGCTCCCGCCATAGAAGATGTCTGCTGTAGTTACATCACAATTATGGCACCTTGCTTTTTCAGTGTTTCTGTCAGCCGGGTGTGAAATCTCTGCTCGCTCACTATCTTTAGTTTAAGGCTATAATGGCAGAGGTCAACCGATGTGCCATTTCCACAATGAAGTCCTCTCAGTATTTCTCAGCATATTAACTTACAGGACACTGCTGAAAAGACGGAGGCGCTTGCTACTGCAGTCCATTGTATTTTCTTTTTTTCTTGGAATTTCTATTCTAACTAAGCAATTTGTTGTTCCTAATACTTTCTGCATGGCCATACTTCTGCAGTGCAGGTTGCTTCTGCAGTGCAAAAGTAGCCTGGATTTGTCTAGCCTTTTTTCCTTTTTTTTCCTGTTCAGCCTTATCACCACATGATTTGTCGCATGTCTCCGCAGGGAGCCTCTTCTACTACTTTGCAAAGAGGCTGTGTAAACCGAAAGCACAGCTGACATTACCCACTGTAAAATAGCCAGAAGGGATGCCTCTAGCAGTGCCAATCTCAGTTACCATTATGACGTGAGGCGCTTCACTTGAGACTCCAGACAGAGCAGAGTGCAATATACCAGTTGGAAATAGATAAAGGCTTGTAAAAGGGGGATTTTGTCCAGGAACAACAGAATCGTGTCAGTGTAATGGGCCTTGCTGATATGATGAATGTTACGACTAAGGCCATCTTGCTGGAACAACGAGCGATAAAAGTGTCCAGTCACTGCCATTAGTGACTGTTACTCAAGCTGTCTCTGTCTTCATATGTCTCTTTCATGTCTCTTTCTTTATGCTTCTATCTTTTTGCTCATGCACAGTCCCTCAATCTCCCCCCTTTTTCTCTCTCATCCAACTTTATCTCTCTCCCTGAATATTTCTTATGCCGTCCTTCTCCCTCTCTCTACCCCTCTGTCTCCCTCGAACTCTGTCTTTCCTTCTGTGTCTCTCTCTTTCTCTCTCTCTCTCTCTCTCTCTCTCTCTCTCTCTCTCTCTCTCTGTCTCCGCTATTTGCTCTCGGTCTCACTTTCTCTTTTTAATTCTCCCCCCATTTTATAAATTCTCCCTGTCTCTCTCTCTCTGTCTCTCTCTGTCTCCGCTATTTTCTCTCTGTCTCACTTTCTCTTTTTTATTCTCCCCCCATTTTATTATCCCTCCCTCCCTCTCTCTCTCTCTCTCTCTCTCTCTCTCTCTCTCTCTCGCTCTCTCTCTCTCGGCCTGTCAGTCTCTCAGGAGACACGTTATTTTATTAATGTGACAGAGGGTAAAAGGACACGTCAGAAGAGATCAATCAACCAGCCTGTGGCACGGGACCTGAAAGCTTTTAATAGAGCCAATCATCAGGGTGCTCCTCTCCTCGCGTTTGGCATTGAGGAGGCCTATCCCATTCCCGGTGCTGTCTGCTGAGTGAGCGCTGATAGAGTGGGCATCTTTAGTGCACAGCTGGGACACGTCCTCCGGGCGGGTTCTTGGCGGGCTTATGCTTAGTTTATATACTCTAACAGTGTCGCTGCGAAACGTTGTGAACAAACGACACCGTTGCATGACAGAGTATAAATCAGGCATTGGTAGATTATATATATTTTTTATGTCAGGAGGAGTCGGTCATTAATGATCTCACCCAAAATCAATAAAGGGAATACATGTTTACCTTGAGGTGTTTGCCCGTTCACTTGGGATTATGTATTCTGTTTTCTGAGATGCAACATTCAATCTGGCAAAAGGAAGGTTGTAGCCTATTAATGGAAGCCTGAGTGACAACTACTTGGCACATAATCAGACTAAGGCGCACTCTATAGAAAGTCACACTGAACATACAACATGTCGGCCACTGGCTGCTCACACAGAGTTTCAGTTTGGTACACTTGGATGTGTTTCCCATTCAATCAGGTCTGCTCATGTCACGGCAGAGAGACATCACGTTTCAGTAATAGTATTTTCCAGTTCCCTCACTGCTTTTCAAACACTTGGCACTTCTCCAGTCTGGAAGTAGTACACTGTTGCCTGTGTAGCTGTACAGTAAATACTAAATAGTATACTTTCTGAGTCTAACACACCATGTGGAAGGGCTTGTTGGTGTACCGTGTGTGTAATGCTGTACTAACATCGCCAAGGCAATTGTCTAATAAATGTTAATGGCAAATTAACCAGATTCTGATCCAGACTCTGTTGTCACAGCCAGTGCCACAAGAAGAGAGCGAGACTAATGGCAGGCCGCCGCCCATCCAAGCTGTTCACGAGTGGCTAGGTGTGTGGACTACACAGGAACAGAGTGGCTAGGTGTGTGGACTACACAGGAACAGAGTGGCTAGGTGTGTGGACTACACAGGAACAGAGTGGCTAGGTGTGTGGACCACACAGTTAATTCGCATATTTGATTTGGCTTAGGTTTTACGTCGGATGCCCTTCCTGACACAACCCTCTGCATTTACCGGGGCTTGGGACCGGCACAAGTATGACACTGGCTTGTGCCCCGTTGAGGCTGCAATTCCCCACCCGCTGTCAGGTGTTACTCAAAATAAAAAAATTATTAATAATGAATTAATTAACTAACTCAATATAATGATATTACAAAAGGTTTGTTTCTATCAGCATGATATGACATGATAAACATTTGATATAGCACTCTTACAGAGAGGGCTTACAAAGTGCTTTACATTTGTGAATTAAAAAAAATCAGCATGAAGCATTCAAATCATTTGAACACAGAAGAGTAAGTACAATTACTCTCCGAAAACAAGAAAGTAGTCACATTGCACGGAGGATAATATATGTCGAAGGTATAGTGGGAGTTTGTTCCACGCCGTCGGCCCATAGAAGCTGTTTTTTAGTTGCCATTTCTTTAGGCACAGCGAGCAGGCCAGCAGTGGAAGACCCGAGGGGGCGGTTTGGGACATATTTAGGCAGGCAGTCATGTAGGTAGGAAGGTGCGACACCATTGAGAGCTAAAACTGGAGTAATATGCTCTCTCCTCTATAGTTTTAGTTAAAACTCTGGCTGCCGCAGTTTGGACAAGTTGTAATCTGTCAGTTGTTTTCTTTGGCAGTCCAGTAGTGTTTTTAGATGGTCTGGACATACAGACGGAAAGGCTCCGTCATAATCTGTCATGAGTAGACCCTGGTCAGCTGACTTGTGCTCCCACTTCTGGGCATGTAACGTTGGTCAGCAGGTGCTTGACCATGCAGAGCTCCTGTAGGTAACGGGTATGGTCGCCCCTTTTCCATCTCGCCCCACTACTCTATACCTAGCTGTAAATAACAAACATAATTCATGTTGGTGATTATATAAAAGGTATTGTCATATAAATGTATCATTGTTAAGTTCACTCTGTATATCCACGGGCATAATGGCATGATGATGACATTACAAAACATGGGCTACATGGAAGAAATGTGTTTAATAAATTAAAAGAAACTGCTAGAAGGTCCTAAATTAACTTAATTAAGCAGTCACTGTCTCTGTCTCATGTTGTTCTTTCTTAGTATAGAGGTCGACTATACAATCAAATAATTCTGTATACAAGATAATTTCAAATTTCAGAGAGGGAGGGAACTACTAAATTAACTGTGAACTGCATTAACACATTTCGCGGGGGAGAGTTGGTAAAGGGGCGAGTCGTCTGGTATTCCTCCTGGATATGTGAGCACCAGGACCTTGAACTAGACCCTGAAATGGAAGCCAGTACAAGGAGGCCAGGGCTGGAGTGATGTGACACCTGCTGGACCTTGTTAACAGCATGGATGCTTTACTGAGGCAGGAGAAAAGTGAATTGTTGTTGTAGACCAGCCGTGAGGAGACAAAAGCCTGAATAATCATTTCTAACTCGAGGTGTGAGACAATCGACCGGAGCTTAGCAATGTTCCTGAGGTGGAAAAAACGTACTGTATACAGGTCACCGAATTGATGGCCGTGTCGAGTTGCATGGTCTGATTCAAAAGTGATGCCAAGGTTGATACATTTATTTTGGAGCACACATCAGTTTTGAGGGACCCAATGCAACCGAGCCACCCTAGGACACACACACACACACACACACACACACACACACACACACACACACACACACACACACACACACACACACACACACACACACACACACACACACACACACACACACACACACACACACACACACACACATAGTTTACAGTACATAGTTTAGTTCTGCTTCTGCTGTTTTTGGTTTGGGTCTGTCTGTGTGTTAGACGCTTGGAAAAAAAGCAGGTCTCATTGAAAATGAATTACTAGGAGCGTTAATCGCTCCTCATCTGAAATGACATTGAACATTTGATTAACTTATATTGTAGTGAAAGTGAATAATAACGATAATAATTAGACACTGGAATTATTAATAACCATAAACACCCCGGTAATGAAGTTGTCCGGACAGATATGGGGCTTTGAGAGATACTTTATCTCCATCACTGTGGCCTTTGGCATCCCTGTGGCTGTTATCAAAGCTGAGGTACTCCTTGTCGGAATTGATTCATATCACACCGTTTCCCAGGTAAATATTGGCAGAGGGAGGAAGAGAGGGGCTGGTAGTACTTCATGGAAAGAGAAAGTTACACAAAAACAGGTAAAAGTGGGTCAGAATCCGGCTGGTTTTACCATACCCATTCTCTCTCTCTCATACCTCTTACTCACGCACATGCACGCACACAAACACACACACACACACACACACACACACACACACACACACACACACGCACACGCACACGCACACGCACACGCACACACACACTCTTACCTACATTTGTAAGCACAGACACAGGTGAGATAGCCTACACTGCATGAGTGAAAGAGTGACGCAGCATTGTAGCTACTTTTTGCTTATTCATTGCTGCAATTGTCCCGCACCTGGCATAGCAACCTCATACAAACAGTAAAATGCTCTCTTACTCTTGATTTTGTATTTCTCTGAGAGTGTAATGTTGGCTGTGATGATGCCCATTGTATTTGCTGTGCATAGATCCTGCATCAGTTCACCTACTCTTAGCCTGAATGTCAAAAGTTATTACACAGGAAATGTTGCTTCTGACGTTAATTTCTGTTTTGTTGAAGAGAGTCGGCCAGCATGAATTTGAATGCACATATGCAGCAGTTTATCACAGAGCAAAGTGCCTCCGTTCCCCTTGTCATAAATCTGGGAGACGGGTACGGAGAGTTCCGTCCTGCCTCGTTGGTCTTGACTGATCATCGGCGCATTATGCTTAATTTATACTCCGTCGCCTGATGGTGTAAATCATGGCCTTTACGTTCACATACTGTCTCTGCCTGTCTCTCTCTGCCACACACGGAAAGGAAGCAGTCACTCCTCTACCACCCTCACCCTCAACACCAGAGACCCCCAGGGTTGCGTGCCAAGTCCTCCTCCATGACTGTGTGGCCAGAAATAGCTCCAACATCATCGTCAAGTCTGCAGTGACAACACAGACAGTGTTGGTGGGCCTGATCACAAATAACAAATCACAAATAACGCTGAGAGGGCTTACCAGCAGGCGCTGTCGCAGTGGTATCAGGACAACATCAATGAATGCCCAATTTCATCATTCTAGTTATCTAGTTATGTCACACAAAAGTAGAAAAAATAGTTTGTTTTACATCGCCATTACATCACCTAATAATATATTAGCGCCCCTCACTTCACACTGGAGTGATTCTTTTTAATTGGAATCCGAAAAGTCTGAAATCTTTCTTTTCAAATGTATGAACTTAAATACAAATACATTGGACACAAAAACACAACACAATTGTAATACTAGTCATTAAACTATATTAATATAGACTGAAGTAATTTAAGCGGGTCATGTTTACATGTTTGGAATTGTAACGGCTGGAATCAATAATATAACAGTATTCCGATATTAACCTGCGTGCTGCATTAACCCATTCTGAACGGGAACCCCTTTTGGTGTTAGCATCATGTTATGCTTTAGCTATTGAAAAATAGCAGATCTACAAGCTCATAGCGCGCCACCGAGTGGCGCGCTACGAGCTTGTAGGTCTGCTATTTTTGAAAAATCGAAGAACGACTGACATTTTTAGAATCTGATCTCAGGTCAGAATGGGTTATAATCAGACCAGTGTGTGTCCAGTGGAAACCTCGTATGAATCTGATCTCAGGTCAGAATGGGTTAAGTGAAGGTGGGGCCGCCAGTTGCCCATGTATGGTCTATCATGGGGTCCCCCCCCCCCCCCATGATCAATGGAGACATCACAAGGACATTTTCAAGTACCTTGGTGAATCTTAATGGTATATATACAAAAGTAATGCACTTTGCACAAGACTAATAGCGTGTCGCAGTCCCGCCCCTTTCATGACGACGACAGGCTCAGGAAATATTTCCTTTGTTCGATGTTTACAGATCTTTAAATACATACTTTTTGAAATGTCTATGGGGAGAAAGAAAAGCATGGGGAATAATTATTTCCTGGGCCTGTCGTCGCCCTGAAAGGGGGCAGGACTGTGACGATCTATACTAGAGACTACGCCTGTATCACCTCAGACAGCTGTGGAATATCAAGGTCTCAGTCAGAGAAGGCTCAGAAATACATTACTGTGCCACCATCAGAGCATCCTGACCGGGGCCGCCACCTCCTGGCACAGGAATAGCTGCTCCCAGAACCCTGCGAGCTTGTGCTGCGGAAGGTGATGGAGGTGGCCGGGCGAGCACACCACAGGGACTTCCCTCTTTGTCCATCCAGGACTCAAGGTTATTGAGCAGCACAAAAGGGATTCTGGAGGGCCAAATATCACCCCAGCAATGAGGACAACCCTAGTTTGCGCATTTATCGTACTTACACAAGTATATGATGCATACGAGTATGCATTTAACTGTGAGAGTACAACACTCAGGATAATGCTATGTTTTAGGATTTCTGCTGAGTGTGTATACTCAGTGAGCCAACTGGAGCACACGCAATGATGTGTGGCGGAGAGAAATGATGCATGTATAAAAAAGCAGACAAGACGACGGTGTCAAAGAGCAGATGCAAGGTTGATCACTCATAAGAAGAGACAAACGTACAGACAGAAGGGGAGGCGGGCAGTGAGTTAGAACCCCACAGCTCCTTCAACGCAGCTACATTTTTAATGCTGCTAGATTCTACTTAGCCTTTGTCTCTGACCTCAACCCAGTGTTGATGAGGCAGCGGGCCGTGCTATCAGGCCTCAGTAGAGTGGGAACAGTCGCAGTAAATGGTCAATGGTGCATTTATATAGCTCCTTTTATCCAAGGCGCTTTACATAAATTGTGCATTACATTCACCCATTCACACACACATTCATACACCCATGGCAGAGGAAACCATGCAAGGCACCAACCAGCATATCGGGAGCAATTAGGGGTTCAGACAGAGTCTTGCTCAAGGACACTTCGACGCTAACTCTGGGGGAGCCCGGGTTTGAACTGGGAACCTTGCGGTTGCTATCCGGCCACTCTACCCCTGAGCCACTGCCCCACTCTGACCGGAACTGGGCCCACAGAAACACGGAGCAAGCCAAGGTCAAGTCCAAGGGGCTCAACCGGCTTATGAGGGCTGAATAAACCGCGGATAGTCTCTGAAGGCACCTGAAAGACTTCATACTAATAAGATGGCACTGCTAGAAAGTTGAAGAGAAGACGAGGCGAGACGATGGAGTGAGTCAGTGCAGTGCCATGCTGAGCGAGGTGACAAGGTCATTCCTCCTAACCATTTCCATCTCCCACGTTCCTCTCGGTGACTCCCCCTCTCTCACAGAGCCGCTCTGTTCACAGAATAATCCAAGATTCGCGATATCACTTAAAAGGAAATTTTATGCCCGAGTCTGCCTCTGCTAAGGAGATAAGAAAGCCTCGCAGCCATAATTACTTTCCCGAAACAAACTGGAGGATCTGGCTGTGACTGTGCTGTGCATGCGGGCTTGATCCCGCCATTGTAGCGGCATGAATAATTTAATGTTTATAGGACTATATGTTGTTTATGGTGTGATGATGTAACACAGATTTATGTTACCGCATGCTGGCTCTAAAGATAATGTTCTTATGTTGCATGTTCTTGGTCTGACTGAGCGTGTGAAGAAATGTGTAGATGAAACCTTTAAGTCAATAAACAAACATGCAGTCAAACTGTATCTACAGAATTATATATTATATTATCCATATAACAAGTGTAAGCCTACAGTTTACAATTGAGGTGGTCTTATAGTTGCCATGCATTATAGTGACATGCGTACCCTATTCCCTCTAACAGAAGGTTGATTGATGTCACAATGTCCATGTTCACACGGTTGTGTTATTGTGCACCGAATACACTTAGACCTGCAGTTTGATGCTCAGTTTATTAATCTTCAATAAACAATGGGAACATCATTCATAATGGTGTGCTCATAATCTTTTGTATTTTTTGACTGTTGATGTATCTACCACTAGATGGCAGCACCACCCAAAGGAGATCTGTTAGTATACCTTTCCCTAGCCAGTGTGGGCACATTTTGTGCAGTCGTGCACACATGGCAACCAAAGACATCTGCAAGTGTCTTGACTTTATTACTTTGAATCCCTTTGCATGATAGGGAGTTTTGAGAGAGATGGTGCAAGTGTGTTATATTGTGTGTGTGTGTGTGTGTGTGTGTGTGTGTGTGTGTGTGTGTGTGTGTGTGTGTGTGTGTGTGTGTGTGTGTGTGTGTGTGTGTGTGTGTGTGTGTGTGTGTGTGTGTGTGTGTGTGTGTGTGTGTGTGTGTGTGTGTGTGTGTGTGTGTGTGTGTGTGTGTGTGTGTGTGTGTGCAGGCTGCTTTCCCCCCCTGTGCATGCACTATCGCCTGGGTGCCAGAAAGAGCATTAGAATAGAAATGCCAGATTGAGAGAAACAGAGGGGGAGCCAGAGGCAGTCAGTCATGGCCTCTTTACATCAGCAGGCAGACTGATTGAGCTGATTCCCCCAATCTCTCCACCCGTGGACTGGGTGGAGGGTGAGGTTATTTATTTGTGTGTGTGTGTCTTCTGGTCCTGGAACCTCACCATAAAGTAAATCCATGCTACGTACGGTACAGTACTCCCGTAGAAGTTCCAAAGCCGATCCAATTCAGGGTAGTAGATGAAGGGAAGTGGACTCCCCAGGCACCAGTGGCCTCATCTTCAGCATCCCAATTTGGGGGAGGAGATCACCCATTTTTCTAATTGACACAAAATTGCTTTGTCACTCTGGGAGCGCTTGTTGTCGAGGGGGTGAAAGCACGCGAGGGACCGGCTAATTAAAATGCTCTCAGCGAACATCGACAGCCTTTATGCAATTACTCAGCCTTCTGCCCGTCCTAATAAACAAGTGGGCACAGTTGCTCTCAGATAAACACCATTTCATGCTGTGTTCATCCGTTCTTGCCCCGTGGTGCCGGTGCCCGATGCTCAACACCGATCTGACCTTGAGAAGGAAGGGGAGTACCGGGCAGCAGTTAGCAGGAACAGCGGCAGACTTGGCTAATCTCTGGAGCGTGTCATTCGATGGAGAGGCCCCGTAGCGAGCTGCCCTGTGCCAGACGAGATGAGATAATGTGTGTATCTGTGCAAATAATGAAGCTAAAGTAACACCGAGGTGTGGCGCGATGAGCTCCACTTAGATTCACAAAGGGTGGTATCACGACGGGCGTGTTTGTGTAACGATGCACATGCTTGTATCCAGAGAGCTACGGTGTTGTTGGAACACGCAAGGTGATGCCGAGGAGTGCCGAGGACTTATGAGTTGAGTGACACCTGTCGATAGTACCTAGACAAGAGAGGGAGCAGTGATTATAAACAGTGAACAGAAATGTGTCAGTGAGTCTTTCATTCTACTACTTTATACTATTCTACTATTCTCATCCAAGCAAATGTTTTGTAGCATTCAACAGCACGATCTTTGAATTGTTTAGCAACCAAACATTAACCAAACATTCCCAGTCTATATGTACAGTCAATGTATGCTATATGCAACTACAGTATGCCACATGTTGAATGTGTCTATACCTATACCACATGTTGCTGAAAACACAAAAACAATGACATGCCCACACACCCAAAATAAAACGCAATCAGTCATTTGGTTCAACTATGCACACCTCTAGGACACCTTTTCTTTCTTCCTCATTCGTAATGAACCGATAACGGTTAAAGGGAATAATGATAATAATACAACTTTATTTTTATAGCACCTTTCATGACATGAAATGCAGCTCAAAGTGCTTTACAGAGCAATGGAGAAAAGAAAAGAAAAGAAAAGACAGGCATAAACATTAAAAAACAAGAGCAGTAATGCAACACAGTGAGGACATGAATAACAAAAAAATAAAAGATCAATTAAAAGCAAGAGTGTAGAACTGTGCTTTAAAAATGTCTACAGAGGCTGCCTGTCGAAGGTACAGTGGGAGTTTGTTCCACGCCGTCGGCCCGTAGAAGCAAAACGCTGCTTCCCCGTATGTTTTAGTTGCCATTAATTTAGGCAAAGCGAGCAGGCCAGCAGTGGAAGACCTTAGGGGGGGCGGTTTGGGACATATTTAGGCAGGCAGTCATGTAGGTAGGAAGGTGCGAGACCATTGAGAGCCATCTGGTGAATAGGAATTATTCTGATCACCAATCAAAGAAGAATGCTGAAATTTAAATAGTCCCACACACCACTTGTTAATGTTAACAAATTAAAATCTATAACAGGCATGTGGTGCTGCATGTGGTGCCAATGAATTTTCACGCCCAAACAGCTCAGATAGGCTAAACGATGAAGAAGAAAAAAATAGCAACACATGGTGTTTTGCCGTCACAGGTTTGAAAAACAAGTTTTAATAATTGCATACCAAGACAGATGCCAGTGTGACTGTGACGCGATTCCAAGCAATCATTACATGAAGCCTCTGAGTTTATTGCAATAATGTTCCTTGAGATTACCTCTTCTTTGAAGCAAAATGACACTTTGGTAGAGGTTTTTGGTTGTTGTAAGCAATCAATAGTTGCTACGTTGGTTGATTAGAAATTGATCAAAATTGGGATCATTCATTTACATTGCAAGTCAAAGTCACGTCTTAGCACACAAACAAGAAACTTGAGTTAGGATCCGTGACTCGAACACACACACACACACACACACACACACACACACACACACACACACACACACACACACACACACACCAGTCATACAGCATGGGGAACATATTCTTCAGAGCTGTGATATGGCAGCGATGACATCCATCCAGCCACTCAATCCCATTCCCATTATACCCCTGTCTGTCTGCCTGTCTGTGTGTCTGTCTATGGGTCTGGGTCTCTCTCTCTCTCCCCCGCTCCCTCACCATTATATCCCACCACTGCCATCTGGTTTTGTCATTCTGCAGCAGAGCTCATTATCATACAAAGTGCGTGTGAGGTTCACCTGGGGACAGCGGTGGTGCCTGGCTACGGACTCCACCACGGCAACCCGGCGGCGTGCTGGTGCTGCTCTGCCCCCCCCCCCCCCCCCCCCCCCAGACAGCCTCGCCATAGCCCGACGGCGTGCTGCTCTGTGTTGGTGGGGGCACTCCCCCCGCCCCGACAGCCTCGCCACAGGTGAGGGCGGGAACCGTGCTATTATAAAGGCAGGCGGTGCACGGTCTGAAACGTTTTCATCATGTCAAGGACACCACAAATTGATTTGTCTTTGGCCCACGGATCCCTCGTCTGGAAAAAAATGTCTTGTTGTGCCACGGATCACCGTATAAGAGAGATTTGAAAATGTTTCAAGGGTTTTCAAGATGTCTAGTTAAAACATAAGCAGATCTACAAGCTCACAACGTATCACATTGTGACATTGTGAATAATAGCTGAAGTATATAATAAGGTTAGTGGTCAAACCGATTTTGATGCTATCTACAGATTCACGAAAGCCGTGCGTGCGTGCGTGCGTATTTCGGGTGGTGTAACGCTGGTGACAAAGGGTACAACGAGTACCGCGAACAGAAGAACCTACAGCTTCCCTTCCTCCAGGGACCGCACGAGGAGCTGTGTGTAGAAAGGTCACCACATATCATAGTGGCGCATATAGTAACTAAGTACATTTACTCAGGTACTGTACAATTTTGAGGTGTTTTACTTTAGTGGAGTAAAAGTATGTTCAGTACTTTTACTTCTAATCTACCACATCTCGGAGGCAAGCTTTATGAAATTATTTGAAAACTTTAGTTACTTTGTAGATTTAGATTATTATTATTACAAAACATATAACCACTTCAACCCTGTATACATTCCGGCGAATCCGGCCGTACTTTCTACTTTTGGTACTTTAATTAAGTACATTTTGATGCCAATACTTTTACTTGAGTGAAACCTTTACTCAAGTCAATTTTGAATTCCGGACTTTTACTGAACTTGCATGCTTGTATTTATTTTTCTACATTGCAGTATTGATAGTTTTACTTAAGTAAAACATTTAAATACTTTTTCCACCACTGTCATCAAGGACATGCACCACCCCAACCACAGATTGTTCACACCCCTACCACGGCCAGGGCCAAGGAAGGAGGCCTATACCGTATATATAGCATAGGCTTTCAACAGGTGTTCCGTGGACCACTGGTGGTCTGTGAAGGTATTGCATGTGGTCCCTGACCATGCATTTAGTAATGTAGGAAAGTGAAGATTTGTATTTTAATTTGTTGTATTGACCACAAGTTGAGAAACAATGCAGTAAATGACGTGGTAACATACTGTATGATGACGTGTCGATGTTGTCAGTTACTGGGAAGTCGGACGTAAGAAAAGGGAGGTAGAATCTCAAGGGAAACTGTACTGGATTGCCTCGTTGAGTCACAGGAAAAGTGCCCATAATGAATTGCATGTGTCTGCTCGCTCATACATACAGTAAGTTACAACATGATTTTAATATGGAAGGTTAATTTCCCCCTCACACAACGCCCTGCATATCCCCCCTCCCAACACAGCAGTGGTTGATTCTCAGTCATCAGGTTCATAATCAGTTGAAAACCCCTGGTATATAGCATCAAGGGTAGCGCAACCGGACTTTACATACCTTGTGTAACTTTATCAAAACATAAAAAGAGTGAAAAAAGCGAAAACTCTAGTTAAAAGATATTTGACCAAAAATGAGTTTCAAAAAGAGTTTAAAAGAGGACACTGAGGTATAGCTTTTTCCACAACGGCAACAGCCCTATTGCCCTCTGATATAAGCCTTTTCCTGACTGGAGATTGAAAGCAATTGGACATCCGAGATTACACCGAGGGGTGTAAGGTAGAAGGTCATGAATAGGAGAGGGCTCTCTAGGCTGTGAATTGTGATTTAGTTGTAAAATAAATTCTGAGCACCACAGCTAGCCAGTTCAAATGGGCAAGAACTGGAATAATTTTCTAGTTGCTTGAATCCTAGCCTCGGAAACCCAGACGTTTTTATTTACTTGAATCCTGACTGTATACTAGTCTCCTCTAACTTACAACCAGAACCAGTGGAGTCGCCTCCTGCTGGTCATTGGGAGAAAAGACACTTCTGCATTGGCTTCATTTCTTACCAACCAGTTTGCTTTTTCTGCTTATGTGTAATTCAGACTTCAGCCTACAGGCTGAAGTTTTGGGGCGATCAACGATCTGCATCAGCATCGGCATGATTATTGTGTGGTTGCAAACGGGCTCTCTCTCCCCTTCTCCATCTCTCTCTCCCCCCCCCTGTTTCTCCCCCCCTGTCCCTCACTCTTGTCTTTCTCACACGTCTCTCTTGGTCCAGAATTGCACTGACATCAGCGCCAGACACAACAAAAAACGCTGCCTAACAACACAGATGTTCATAGTTGGGCAATGGGCATATCTGCGCGCCTGCCATCTGATCAGCTTCCCCGTCGGTTCTGGAGTTGCTTGCATTGCTAATGTAGGGGTCCATATATGGGCATATCAGCAGCACCCCCCCTCCCACAGACACCCCCTGCCCTCCCTGCCACAACATGAACTTTATATAGTAGATAATATAAGTACTGTATACATGTCTTTACCCTATAGCAGGACTATGTGCTGTCAGAGGTGTTGAATTACAAACGGTGTGTGAGTCTAGAAGGAACACTGGGCCGTGGGGAGTGGATGGTCATTTACATCTCGGGGCCAGTCATGGGTAGCGAACCCAAATA
This sequence comes from Protomyctophum bolini, assembly GCF_963924005.1. NCBI lineage: Eukaryota > Metazoa > Chordata > Actinopteri > Myctophiformes > Myctophidae > Protomyctophum > Protomyctophum bolini. The sequence goes on from NC_137880.1 coordinate 32,103,754, forward strand.
GAACTGTCTGCTACCACCGTCTCCCACATGGGTATATCTGGCTCTCTCTGAATTAGTACCATATGAAGAGAGAGAGGGTGATATGGATTTACAAGACCTCCTTCCCTCCCTCCCTCCCTACACAGCGATAGCATCGGTACCATCGGAGAGGGCCCGGGCTGGAAGGGCTGCCTTGTGGGGGGATCACAGGGCACACATTTCATCTCGTCAGACCCTGAACTGCGAATTAGCCATGCATGACAACAAAATACAAGCCATGAAATTAGCTACACTTCCCTCCTCTGTGATCTGTCTCCCCTGACGTTAGTTGCTCCCTTGCTGTATTTATGTTGTACATTTCACTCCAAATGAAATGGCTCAAGAAGGAAAAAAATGCAGATTAGATTTACTATTAGAGGTCAGTGCCAGAGAGCGGTGGGGGGAGTCAAGCCCAATAAGGAAAATAATATACTTCCATAGAGGGAGAGGGGGGGTCTGAATTATTCATAATGTACTTCAAATGATTACAAATATGTAGCAGTGGCTGGAGCTGAGAGGTACTCCTTTAATCATTCAGAGCATGGGCGGCTTGATGGGTGCAGTTGCTTTGCAGGGAGGGGAAAACTTGGGTTTCTTATTTCTAAGCTAGTCACAAATCCACGCAAAAATAAACATTTGGAGCGAGAGATAAATGTTTACCAAACGGCAAGCAAAATAGAGGCAGAGAATGAGATGGGAAGGGGAAAAATGACTTTTGACATTTGCGTGATTGCAAGCTTTCTCGCTCGCTCTTGCACGCACGCGCATACACACACACACACACACACACACACACACACACACACACAATGCTACTATAGCGCTGTGTTAATCTGGTGATATACCATACATATTACGATGCAGGGGTTACAATTTGATATAAGGTTATACATAAACATAATTACACAGTACTCAAGTGTACTGATACAGTTTGTTACAGCCCTAACTGCTAATATGGCTATAACTACATCACATCATCACACCCATATCTTGTGTATAAAGGACGGACCCTATTCCGGGCATGTCGTCAATAGGCAAATATTTAGCAGAAACAGGTGAACATGCGGTGAAAATAGCAACACGACCCATTGTGAGCTTGTCGATCAGCTATTATCGGGGCGAGTACAGAGACCCCGGGGGAGTTGTTAATGACGAAGTTTAGAATGCCACTTATTATTGTTCGTTTCATTTTGATTGATTCTCTCTGCGCCATCAGTGCACAACATAACACTTGTTTCTTTACGTTCCTACCTCATATGCTAATGCTTGCCCTTGACCAGCGTCGCAACATTCTCCAACGACGACAACAACAACAGCAGCGTAAAAAAAACCCGAAAAACTAAACATGTCAATCGGGGCCTTTGAGAGAAACGGCTCGCTTGACATTGACTCAATTGACCCTCGAGTCCCACTGGATCGGAGCCGCTTTTTTGGCTGAGTGAACAGTGTTTCAAGGTTACGGCTGGAGATGCAGTGAGACGTAATGGCAGCTGGTAATGAGTGTTTTCCTGAGGGATGGACGGTGACTTTGTGGATGGCAGGTGATTCAAGGCCTGGGGGAGGGAGGATTAGAGACTCCACAGCCGTCTGCTCTGGCTTGGGCTAACGTGGACTGATGTGGCGTGCTTCACTCGTCTTCCTCTCAAAGTCTTTATCTTCGTCGTGTTTCTCTCTCTCTCTCTCTCTCTCTGCAGTATTGCTTTTGGGCTGGGAGTCTGCCTCTCCTGTTCACTCGTACTGTTTCTCACCTCTCCTCCCACCTACAGCTATACTAATGTGAGCGTTCACGCACGCACATCTTTACATAATGTCTTCAGTCTTTTACACATTTGAAAACATCCCACTGGCGTACATGTATCCATGCATGTCTTTCTTTTCCCTCACTTTTTTTTCTTCCACCACCTTCACTCCGCCGAACCTTGCCTTGCCTTCCATCTCTCCCCACGCACACCTCAGGAGAAAGTGTTCGTGGCATCTTTTTTTTTTACCCTAAAAAAATGTTATGTATTCAGTATTCACACACCACCGCTTGCCTTCTCTGTTACTTCAAGTCATGTGACATGTCACATACACGCGACATGAAACATTCTCAAAGCCCACGGGGGTTGGAGAGGCTTTGGCTGCCATATTAACCGCTTAATGTGTGTTGTTGTTGTTGAGCGGAGTCCCTCAGGGCTTTTCCTGTTTACGCTCTATACACATTAAATATCTTGGCTCAAAATAGCTGATCGACCGAGCTTGTCGACCTGCTGTTTCCCCTAGAATACGGATGCTGGGATTTCAGTGGTTATTGGTTAACCACTTTAACCCTTGCTGGCGCACGATTTTGAAAATGTCTTGTTTTGTAATACAGTCGTATAGGTATACGTATACTGGCCGCATCGGCGACAATGAACAATTTGTTGATTGTGCTAAAACAGGGGTTCTCTACGTTTTTGGCTGGGGATCCCCTGAAATGCTTTGGCCATGTCTCTCATATTGTTATGCATTATGCAATGACATAATACACCTTGAACTTGAACAATTGAACATATATATGTGTTCTTTCATCATGGCGAGGCTAACTACACAAGTCAAACCTGTAAAAAAAGGTGTCACTTTTCTTTAAGTGGTTAATAGTAAGTAAGCCCCAAGCCGATGCATAGCTTACATACAGTACCAGAAACGTGTTAGCGTGGAGACAGACCCGCTCCAGTGGGGTTATGCTTATTCCTGCTACTCATGTAGACACACGTGCATACATGCACGCACACAAGAATACATGCATGCAAAACATGCAAAAAAAACTCAAATATTTATAGATACAGTAGATAGATTGTCACCCATGCAGGCATTTGCCCTTATTATCCAACCTCGGGTTGAACTGCTGCACCGGCCCTCAATTTGGATAAACTATAGGCAACGCGACCAGTGCCGGGCAATCATTTATTTATCACTTACCTATAGCTTTATTCACCCTTCAGGCAGCGGTCCAGGCACCTAGGCTGGTAATCCAGCCTGACGGCGTGTCGCGGGTTTTAGTCCCGATCCCGACAGGCAAAAAGCCCCAAATATATCTTAATAAAAAAAGAAACTGTGTGGCAGCAAACAACATAATGTTCTACTGGGGTTTCCCCTGTGTGTGTGTGTGTGTGTGTGTGTGTGTGTGTGTGTGTGTGTGTGTGTGTGTGCGCGTGCGCATGGTTCGAAAAACAATAACCCATGAGAGTCTCGTCCTTGTTTGTCGCAGCAATATTTGTTTCGGTTCCTTCCGTGTCCAGAGAGACTCCAGTGTCTCGTCAACCATGTATTCTACCAAACCATCCGCAGCAATCGTGCATGACACTCAACTTAGTCCGTCAGTGTTTGACATGTTGGGTTCCTTTATTGGGAAGACAAGACGCTCACGATGACAGTGTGCGGTGGCATATCTTGCCCTGGGGCTGATATGACGTCCTATTAACACACGTCCTTTTAACACACAGGACAATATGACTCACACCTTACATTTCCTAACCAATGTCTCTGCACTGTTTGTATCCCACATTCCCATGAGCCTTGTGTGTGTCCCTGCATCACCTTTCACCCTCAACGTCTCACATGAATGCGCACTCACGTACACACACACACACACACACACACACGTACGTACGCACGCACACACGCGCGTCCGGTGAGTGTAGGGCAGGACACAGGAGGCGGTGCAGGTGCAGTTCGATAGGTTTAATCAACAAACCAGAGGCAGCACGGTTTACAGAATGCAAAGGGCAGGTGAGGCCCCAAAATATGAAAGCCAGTCCATCACACGCAAACAAATCCAAATAGTGGGCAGCGGGCAGAAATCCAAAGTCCTATTACAGTCAAAAAACTAAAACCACAGGTAGGGCAACAGGTCAGGCAAACCGTTTACCACTGTTCACAGAACACAGAACACAAATACAGAGGCTGAGATATCGGACTCAGCCAAACAGAAAAGACAAGACGTGAAACACAAGGTGACATAATGTAATCTGGCAGGAGCGAATGGACTTCTATATATACTGGGGAGTTAACCCATTTAGGCCTGGCGTCAAAAAAAAAAAAAAGGTTCGCTCTGAAAGAATATATATTCAAAGAGTTGTGCCGCATTTTTACGATTTTTCAAAAATAGCAGACCTACAAGCTCGTAGCGCGCCACTCGGTGGTGCGCTATGAGCTTGTAGATCTGCTATTTTTCAATAGCTAAAATATAACATAATGCTTAGTTTAAAAACACCAAAATGGGTTCCCGTCCAGAATGGGTTGAGCAGGTGTGGAGAAACGGGAGATGTGTGGAGATGTGTGGGGAATAAATGATATAGTACTGTAGCCGCTGCTGCTCATTAGACTGATGCGTCCATGTTAAAAGGGTTATTATGCTACTGTATGCCTCCTATAATGTACGTCCCACGTTTGTCTACTGAAGCAGGAGGTCATCTCTCTCCAAATCATAATTGATTTTCAGGCGGTTTGCCTTGTGGTGAAGAAAACCCTTAGAAAAGTCTATTTGCTTGCTTTGTTTTATAAAAACAGCCCCAATGTTGTATAAAAAACATACCTAGCATAAATGGACATATATGGTCAAATGGACATTCTTTTTTAACATTCAGCAATGTGTTCAACCGTGCCCAATCTGCCCATCATGAATTAACCAATCCCTGAAAGTTGTCAAGTTGTCAACCCTGAAAGTTGTCAGCCCTGCATTCACATTGCTATAACTGAGGCAGATTGCACTGCATTTGCAATGACTGAGACAGATTGCGGTGACTGACATTTAGCAATGACTTGTTTTGATGTAAAAATTGGTCTTAAACTTACACTCTGTGGTAGCCTTAATATCTTAACTGGAAGTGCAGGAAGATAAACCATGTGTCTTTGAGTACAGTGAGTTCTACTGGTGTGCACCGATGACTAGCTGACACCCACTTTATGCTGCACCACCAAAGGCACAGAACTGCATGACAATGAACAGAGCCCTGCCCTGGGTTATATAAGCTTTCTTTGTCATCATTTCAGCGTTTGATGTCATTCGCCTGCATCAATAGAAATGACACGGTTCTCTCTGCGTGCCACATGTGTCAGCACTGCTACTGAGTGTTATCTGTGGCTAAGCAGCTTGGCAGCAACGCATGAAAAATCACGACATCAGTGTGATGTGGACACCTCATCAGGCTGTGTTTGCTGCACATGCTGACTGTGATGCTGGAGAAAGGCACGGCGTTGCCTCTCGTCCTAATTAACGTCACCAAAGACTATCGCCAGAGATCCAGAGATTAAGGAGGGAGAGGGTATGGAGAGAATACCAGTTCTGTACGAGCTACTTGCAATATAAGGTGTGATTTCTATAACGCAAGTTCACATACTATTTAAAACCCGTTCCATCTCCTGAATGCATTTGTTAGCTCATAGACCGCTAGATGGCAGTAGTGATAGTTCAGCTCACGCCACCGTTCGTAGAATAAATAGAATCTCCCAAAACATGCAATGGCGGATCTCCTGGCGCTGATCGGACCATTGTCTATCTAAGAGTCTTTAGAAGCATTCATATTCTAAAATAGTTGCTATTGAGCCACTAAACACAGTCGCTTTGTTCAACCAGCGCGATCTGAGCTGTAATTCTCATAGAAAAGACTAGAAATGCTCCAGCCCCCACCTTTCTGTTTTTCAGGCTGAAGGGAAAGCCAATCGATGTTTATGTTTATGTTTATCATTAAATAGAACGCTAAATAACACGTTAAACACGTATATGGCGTTGTGGGAGGTCCTGAAAAATCAGTTAAACCATGGCTCTCTATATGAGTTCTCTGCCAAAGCTAGCGACAGCAGAACACAATGTGACCTTGTTGACAGGGTGATATTTTCCAGTGTTGAATGTTCATTTTCCTGCTGTTTCCTCGATGAAAGAAACTGTCGCCATTCAATTCCAGTTTCTTTTCAAAATCTTTTTATAATCCATACTATAACAGTATGGATGTCAAGTCACAGGTTCATAGATTTTAGTAAAACATTGTGTTCATTGTCATGATTTGTCACCATCCGAGTTGGCTTTGTCCGCGGCGTAACAGTCTTTAAATAAATACTTAAAGAAAATCCTATGGGAGAAATGTCTGCAAAGTGGTGGATTCTCAAGATGATTGCAACAACACACAACTTTCTTACTTGCAACAGTCACATTTGTTTATGTAACATTTTACCCCCGCCCGACACTGAGCATCTCATTCCATTTCCCGCTGACTCCTGCGTCGTGTTCGACTCCCCCTTCTTTGTTCTCTGTGCTTTGCCCCCGGTCAGAGTTGTAAATGGAGAGAGGGAGGCTGAGGGGAGTCTGTAAATTACAGGCCTCCTCACCAGCTCTGCCTCCAGGCAGGGGATCCAATTGACATGGAAGTCAAGGGACAGAGAGAGGTAGAGAGAGAGAGAGAGAGAGAAGAGAGAAAACCAACACGATAGTAGGAACTGGGGAAGGCAGATAGTGTTGACAAACCAGGACAGGCTCATGTTTATCTAATCCCAGCTAGGCTCCTAATGATAAACATCTATTATACATGGTAATGATTATATGCCAAACCGTTTCTGCCTGACAGACAACCAGGTAGCTCCTGTATCTCTAGCAGCTCTCCGGTTAAATAATCACAGGGTTTCAAAACAACATACCCGTGTGCATAAAACACATCGCCTCATCATGTTCATTGCTTGAGATTGCAATAGCTAATGCATTGATTATATGTTCACTCAAAAAAACTCTCCATGTTGTGGCTTGTGGGTAAATATTTCAAGACGACGAAGAGTCATTTGGATGGGGATCAAAACTGAGCATGTCGTGTTTTGGCATGTATACACACTAGATTTATTTATTATACATGCAGATTAATATTGAAATGAACAATTAACTTAATGGGAAATGAACATTCTACACTGCTCCAAGCATGCAAAGCAACTGGGAGCACAAGCCCCAGTTTCTGCTTTACATGGAATTAATTTTGTACCGGCGGTAACACAGAGATGATGGAACAGGTTTAAACCTCCCCAAACGATCATATACTGTGACATATATAGTAGATGGCAAGCAACTCTATATTTCCTGATATATATTGGTCATAATCATGAATCACTGAATCATGCTCATCAACCCAGGCCCATCGGCGCATTATTATCATGTTACATAAACACCTGGAGCAGTGCCTTCATCAAGTGCCTCACCTCCAGACCTCAGTGGTAACCCAACCATGGACCATGGACTGCATGGGTTGCCTGGTGGCTCAAACCTGTTGTGACATTGACCATGTGGTCCTTATCAGTCCTGAGGAACCAAGTTCAAACCAGACTACTGTCTTGCTCCTTCTAAAACTCTCTTGCCAAAATGATAAAGAGAGCTGGCTCTCATCACCCTCTCTGCCTGAACACTGGTCCACTCCTGTTTGCTAAGCAGTATAGTAGCCCAGTATGCCAGGACTTTCACTGTCTTCTCCTCGTCTCAAAATAGCTGTGCTACAAATCACTAGTAGCGAAGGTGTTCAAACTGTTATTACAGTAACACAATAGGTGAAAGTCATGTGCATTGAGTCACACGAGCATAACATATGTCCTCGTTACTGAGACGCTCAGGGGTGGAGATCTTTGGGGCCACATTGGGCCACTGGTTCGACACTCACGACAGAAAATAAAAAATAAAAAACAATGTGACTTTGATGCAATGCCGTTTCCTTCCACATAGAACGCTGGCATGGACAATAAACCTGCGGGAGATGCATCACATTAACGATCAGGCTATAAAAAGATAAAATAAAAGCGAGAAATTGTTCTCTCTCCCTAATGGCAGAAATATTTTTGCGTTGTTTCACCATGCGGCCCCACTGTGCAGAAACAACCAGGCCTGCTGATCAATGCAAGCTTAATTTGAGAGCATGGATTATAATAGAACCATTAGCTTCCATTGATTAGCGCTCAACAGGCCAGTCGGAGAATGAATGGTGAGTCAATAGAAACGTCACACCAAACTGGGGCGAATGACAAAGGAATGCGAACCTTTTCTGAGCTGCTCATGGGGATTTAAATGTCAAATACACACTTGATTATCAGTTGATTTGAGTATGCAGCACTTTGTTCTCGACCTTGTATCGGTTTGTCTCACTCGTACAAGTAGCAGAATGTGGATGTGACTCTGCAAACTGCAACAATAACGATAGAAATAACACAAATATAACTAGTTATATTGCATGTGTATATAATGTGCAGGTTAAGTAAAGAATATGAATTTGAAGGGAGAATAATTTAGCAACCATATACAGCATGTACATTATATAGTAGTTTTACAATAGTTTGTAGTTTGTACAATAGTGCAAGTACAAGTTATGTACCACCGAGTGGCACGCTACGAGCTTGCACGTCTGCTATTTTTTTTTTTATCGTGAAAATGCGGCACAAATCTTTGAATATATATTCTTTCAGAAGACTTTATTTTATTTCGACGTCGGGCCTAAATGGGTTAAACAACAAAAATATAAAAGGCCAATACATAAAACATATCCCTATAGTTTGTCTATCATGGGCCAGTGCTAAATCCCTGTAGCTCTTTTGGAATGGATGTCAAAACAGTACATTGGCTACAGTCACACCATGGGTAGGCATGGTGTGACTGTGACCAATGCACCGTTTTTATTAGTTGAATAAACCCAAACATGGCATCCAGGATTTGACACCGACAGGCAATTTAGGTTTCACAAATGAAGTAATTTTTGCCTGATTCTCAGCAGCATTTGCTTTACAAATGCTTTCTCTTGAGACCACTCGTCCCCGACTCAGTAGTGTATTTTACCAGGACTACGGAAGTTTTACAAGCATACACGGTAACTCTCATAAACCTTTTCAACATTTGCTACTTACCAACAACTTTCTGCTGTAACAACAAGATTTCTATACACAAAAACACCCTGAAGACCCTAACAGGATCCCTCGTACAAGGTTTCTTCGACTATGCATGCACCTCTTGGTACCACAGCACCTCAAGGCTCCAGACTTCCCAAAACAAACTGGTCAGGCTACTACTTAATTGGCCTCACTCCCCGAACCCACCTCACTCCTGCCCACTTTGATAGGCTGGAATGGCTTAGGGTTTACAACCCCCCCAAAAAAGTCATCCTCTCGTCTCGTCTATTCAATATCTGACATATGGTACAATTTGGTAGTGAAAGGTGAAGGTCGATGATGAGCCACACGGCTCAACTATGCTCACCTCTAGGTTGGCCTTGTTCCTGTTAGTGTTATACTGTATGATGCACATGATAGATCAGATAGCACAGTATTCAGTGGCCTGCCCTGTTGAACAGCTTTCATTCCCCCTCAGAAATATTGATTAATGAACATCCTGATCTTTATTTGACTGATACTGATCGTGGACTGTTTGTATGAAATTTGTATGTTAACATACAACAATTCTTATGTTTTAGAATTCTATTCAGAATTTTGTGTTGAATTAGAATATTGAACATTTAAGCTGAATGTGAAAATCTGGTCCAATTTTAAACATTGGCCCAAAGAGATAACATGCACCCTTTCCCTGTAATGTCTGGTATACAGACTGAGATAATAACAGTCGTTAATCGGATAATCGGAAACAATGTGCGTTTACTAACAACTTTCCCCTCTTAAACGCCAAGGAAACCGCAGCAAATAGAGCCAAGGGTCTTTATCGTCAGGCACCACATTGCTCATCCGTGCCCTCTGCAGCCTTGTCAACCAGACCCTAATTAACTCCCTGCAATTGGTTGTTTTGGGCCCCTCCAGTGTTCACAGGGCTAGAGATTATCTTTATCTTTTTTGTTGTTGGGGCAGTGATAATCCAGTTCTGCTATTGCGGCTAGTAAAAGCTAGCCCGCGGCGGCAATATTTCCGCTCCTATCGACTCCGCTGTCCATGACAGACACCGGCCGACACTCAGTTACTGTAATAGCACGATCCCACAGAAAGCGTGTCAGGGGCGGTTTTACACTGTCTGACAGAAGGCCACAACCTCTGTGAAATCAAACCGTATTTATTTTCTCCATGCGGGAAAGCTGCAGCCCCTAAGAGAGGGTTCTGAATGAGTCACGACTGACCAACGAGGCAACGTGTATACTGTGGGAAATATGGGACTCTTTTAGATACAGAGACAGTCCTGGTGGCAAGACTAACTGTTTCATCCAATAGCACAGGCAGACTCTTCACATACTAGAGCAAGTCTGAAATAAATATTGATTTAAATGCCTAAATATGTAGCTAGGTGTAATGTTAGAGACCACAGAAGTGAACCTTTCAAGCCTGTTTTCTCAACTCGCTGTTTTCTGTAAGACATTACTCTATTATGGTGGGTCAAACTGAACAACCAATATGTCAATTTGAAGCTATGATTCCCTGCTTTCATTTGACATGAAAAACCGAAAAAAGAAAAAACAATCCAATGACTTACTGTGTGTCAAGTTTGGTCACATAATGCTTATATGTTTATCTCAAATCTGGTACCTACAAGCTTGACGTGGAGATTCTGAGAGCGGTTGCACTTTTCCATTCCTGTGCAGGCTCTATACAAGTGTCTCATTAAACTCTCTCTACAACTCTTCCTCCCGTTGCAAGGCCGAGAACGTCTGGGTTTCCGAGGTTACAGGGAGAGTGAAAGAAGAGCAACATTGTGAAATTGCTACGTTTGCTCCTTCCTCCCTTCAGCATCTGGGTTGTTATGTGTGTAGGTGTATAGTCAGGAGAGCACATATACCTCAGGCACTGACAAGAGGGGAAAAAAACCTCTCAAACTAATGCTATACGATGGTGTCTCCCAAAAAAAGCATAGTTTCATAATGTGTGTGTCAAGGGTGGAGTGTGGGGGTGCCTTCTTGGGCAGCAGCCACAAATATTTTCTCAAAAGCCCAGACTCGTTTAGGCTGACTGACTCCTGTGTGTGTATGTCCTTGACTCCTTTTACTATACAGATCAGTGAGAGGCATCAATGTACCGGCGGGCATCTAGCCTGTTTCAATGAGTCATATAACCTCTGTGAGCAAGCTTTCTAGCTAGACAACTAAAATCAGTGACACGAGGACACATGTTAGACAGCCCTACATACGGATCCGATTATAGCTTATTACTCCTTTTTCTGCTCAAATGAGACAAAATCCGGTTATAATTCCTTGCTGAAAACAACCCCATCGCGGGTCCCCCTGTAGTGTGGTGGGGGCTGCACTTCCTGGTTGCCCAGGATCACTTCTTCTACTTTGGTATTTCGCAACATTTGACTGGCACTGGCCTCACGATCCTGCCTAGTGCGTCTGTGTCACTATGTCACGGTTAATGACGGAATGTGGCAGTTATGGCTGACACGCATGCACCACATACTGTACATATTCACTACACAAGTACGCATGCACACGTGCACGCACACGTGCACACACATGCGCACACGTTTGCGTGCGGGAGTAAAGGTCACACAGGGACACACACAGGGCTCATGGGACTCGTGGGCTGTAATGCAGAGACGTTGGTTATAGGCAGTTGAAGGTGTGAGTCATGTTGTCCTGTTTCACACAACCCCAGGGGTTTGAGGGGGATGAGGTTCATTTGATGTTCAGAGGGTAATGTGTGTGTGTGTGTGTGTGTGTGTGTGTGTGTGTGTGTGTGTGTGTGTGTGTTACTGTTACACAAGACATTTAGAAAAGGAAAAACGGCAAAATAAGATGAAATAAGTAAGAAATCCGTCATTGACTGAATGGAATATGCGCATGACTCAACCAGATATTGTTAAAAATGTTTATCTAAAATAGCTGATCTACAAGCTCATCTCACATTTCAATGTGTTATGAGCTTGCAAGCTCTCTCTCTCTCTCTCTCTCTCTCTCTCTCTCTCTCTCTCTCTCTCTCTCCTTTTCTCTGCGTTTCTGTTTGTCGGGGGAGCTAATTCTTCCACGGTTATTTTCCCATGAGCCTTTGTTGGTTCTGTACTGCAGGGAATACTATATCTCTGCATACAGCGGTATGGAGTATTGCTGCACCAAAGTGTCGAATTTAACACTACATATGATGACCTAAGCACAATACAATAAGTGTTCGTGTGTTTGTGCATGTGTGTGTGTGTTTGTGTGTGTGCGTGTGTGTGTGCACCCTGCACGCGCCTGTGGGCACACAACTGGATTGTCTTACTTAAACATGTCACTGCCCATCACAAAAGGAAAAAAGAAAAGAAAAACAAGTGTCTCTAAGAATAGCGTCCTCTCAGCTGTCTGGTAGTACACTCCGTACGAGACACGGTACTGATGGAAATTGAGACATATACAGTATGTCGGAAAGTATGTCAATTTGTCAAGGGTCCTCTCCTTTGGGGTATCAGGTTTGTCATTGGAACAGAGAGCTTTCTATGAGCGTCTATCTTCGACGTGTCTGGATCCCTTCTCCAAAGCTCTCCGAGGAGTGGAGGGTGTGCCCTTGCATCGTGTCAAGCTAATGCGTCACAGCGATCTGTTTTGACAGGTTTCTCTGAGATGTTTGTGTTTGATATAGTGGGGTGCCTTCCTCCTCCCTTTTTCCAACGGAGGAAATTGGATGACACTCCGGGTCTCTGTCAGGCACACTTTAGTAACTGACGGAGTCACTGTGAGGGTGAGGGGAATAATGCTCCAGGAGCATAACTGCATAACAGTATATAAATATACTATAATATGCTATCCTCTCCTGAATTCACTATACTCTACAGTCGCCTACGTCGGCCTGGTGTAACAGTCAGTCCCATGAGTGAGTGTGTGTGTGAGTGTGTGTGTGTGTGTGTGTGTGTGTGCATGGAGAACACCGGAAAAACCCAATTTCACACCGCATAAAACTGTATATCGGAGAGCTAATTACGATGCCGGGTGTGCTCCCCAGCGCTTACAGTCAGTCAGTCAGTCAAGCCTGCTCAATGTCACGGACACCTGTGCACCAGCTTAGGGTGATGTCCGCCAGTGAGTTCTCCTCTCCAACTGAGCCCAAGATGGGACCTTTTGCCAGGACCCCGTCCACACCATTATTTTAAACTTTATTTTTCATTTATACTTAACCCATACTGACCGGGAACCCATTTTGGTGTTGGCATCATGTTATGCTTTAGCTATTGAAAAATAGCAGATCTACAAGCTCATAGCGCGCCACCGAGTGGCGCGCTACGAGCTTGTAGGTCTGCTATTTTTGAAAAATCGAAGAACGACTGACATTTTTTTAAATCTGATCTCAGGTCAGAATGCGTTAATCAAACCAGTGTGTGTCCAGTGGGAAACCTCGTATGAATCTGATCTCAGGTCAGAATGGGTTAAATAGCAGATCTACAAAGCTCATAGTGCGTGGCTCAGCTATCTTGAAAACGTGTGCAAATCTTTGAATATATTCACGGCGAACCTTTTGAACTCGAATGTCCCAGGTCCCTGGAACAACATATTTTCAGATGGGGGTCCGCAGCCAAATACAGATAATTCTAGGGGTCCTTGACATGAAAATAGTTTGAGAACCACTGATATAGAAACATAGATTTTTTCAGAAAACTGTCATGATTTAGAAGACATTTGTAGAATATGTCGGGTATCAATGGGTTAAAGGAGTATAGTTATCATGGAATTCTGAGAAGTTAGTTAGTTAGTTAGTTTCATTTATTGTCCACGTGTGGAAATTTGTCTTCGGTCTGAAACAGTAAAAAAACAAACAGTTACAACAACAGCAACAACACTTACACAATTGTTTTCTCATGGCAAAAAAGTGCAGGACAACAGTGGCAAATACATTGGAAAAACAGCTAATCTAGCGAGACATGGTATCATTTAGTGCCTTAATGGCGTAAACATTTAATATCCCTTATAATGTATCTTTTAGCTATTATGGTATAACTTCTCTGTGAACTGTGGTTCACAGAGAAGTAACCTAGGACTTTGAAACGGCATGATTATTTACTTCCTTTGTTTGTTTGCTCAGCTATGACTAGTACCGTTCTGTTTCCTATAGTTGTAGTTGTGGGCAGGTATAAAAACTGTCAATCCCTGTTGTTCAATGAGTCAGACGGCGTTTACATTGCATTGACAGGTCATGTATGTTCTGTCTCCTTACTCGAGTAAAATCACTCATACTCTTGTCTGAGTTCTTGTCTTGCCTCATTATGTGTATTATGTTTGAGCATCAAACTACAGATTCTGCCTTAACATAGTTCACCCATAAAATTACAAGTGGTGGAAAAAGTACTCACATATTTATAAGTAAAAAGTATCAATACTGCAATGTAAAAATCCTGAGATGTAGTGGAGTTAATGGAAGTAAAAGTATTGCGAAATTGGAAATACTCCAGTAAAGTCAAAGTACCTCAAAAAATTACTTAAGTACATGAGTAAGTGTATTTAGTTACTGCACACCACTGAAAATGACTAGTATTCTATCAATTACTCACCCACCCCAGAGACTAGTCTCTGACCGATGACCCGGTCATCACATTGTCTCAGGAATGCGACTATAAAATAAAATGATCACCGTGAATTCAAGGCTTCACAGGGTGTGATTTCATCAGTGAACAAGACTCCTGTAGGAGCCGTAATGTGTTTGCTTTCTAACGTGCTATTATGATTGACGTAAGGTATGTCACTTTAATGGGCACTGCACAGGTAGTGGGCGTGTCACCGGGGCTGGGGCGCTTCCACTCTATAGTTTCATGGCGTTACCTGTCACTTGGGTGAGGGAAGTTGGATAGAGAGAGGAGGTGAGCGTGGGAGAAGACATTTCTGTTGACCGTATCAAACGCACCTTTTATCACCTTAACAACCACGTTCAGTTATAGCTAAAGCCTGGGAACTGTTGTGACTTACGTGTGGTGACAAGAATAAACAGCAATGGACCTGAATTCATTGCGTGCACAGCGTCTCTTTACGCTCATGTTTAGCTCCTCGCGGCGGCCTGTAAACCGCCGCAACAACTCCTTTAATTCAACTCTATCTCCGCATGTCTCTTTGTCTCTATAACTTCACTTCACCTCATGTCTTCCCCCTCTGTCTCTCTCACCTTGTCCTATACTCCCTGTTCCATCGCTGTGGCTTACGGCCTCCATCCCAAACCATGGCTTTGTTCTTTCCCCTCATGTCCTTTGCTCTTCATAGCCGGGGAGCCAGTCACCCAAAACTGGACAGGACCTGTGATGTGACTGATGTCATGCCGTACTTTGTATTTGTGTTTTTGAGGGGCGCTATAGCCCCTCCTACAGTATATACAGGTTTAATGTTTGTTTTAAAAACGCCATTGACCATGAAAATGTATGTCATATTGTCCCTCATTACGTCATATTGTCTCTTTATTGTTAATGGCATTTAATGTTTGTGTTGGCACTGTTTGTTTTACATAACTATTACATCACCTACAGTATAATCAACATGAGTTAGACTTCACGCCCCTCACTTCACAGTTCACACAGGTGTGTTTTTCTTCTTTTTAACGTTGGAGGGGGCATGTTCCCTCTGTCCCCACCAAGATCAGCGTTCATGTTGACAGGAGAGATGATCAGAGGGGCAGAGTTTCTACCAAAATTATTACCACAGGGACTGAACAATGGATATAGTTTATCAGTGAAGGTGCAGCCGGTGAAAGAGTAGAGGTGAACTGTGGGCCTCCATATCATAAAAGGAGACCAGACTCTCCTCATAATCCACAAATGGTTGTGACAAACTGTGTCAAACTAGGGGGTTTTCATGATTCTGAATCCATTCCAAGTTTTGCACGAAAAACACTCCTTGGCCTAAATTTGGCCATTGGTATACAAAAATGGCCATAACTTTTTTTCGCGATGTTTCTGGCAGAGCTAGCAGTCCTCTCATTCTGTGGACCTTAATGACCAAGTGAATAGATAAAACACAAATAAAAAGTATAATCACAGGTTTAAACCCTATTCCTTGAGCTTTTGGACCTGTGGCTCTCCAGCTATTAGCTCTCCGTCTCCTGCGCCTCAACTCTTACACCTTCTCTCTCTCCAGTCGCTGCTTCTTATTCAACGTGTTCCCTCAACCTCTCTCGGCTCTCTCCGTCTTTGAACTTTCATTACTACTTTCTTTAATCAGTTTGCCCTCACTCTCTCCTTTACCCCGCACTCTCCATTTCAATTTCAAGTCTCTTACTTTCTCTCTCTCTCTCACTCTCTCTCTCACGCACGCACACACGCACGCACGCACGCACGCACGCACAATCACAAGTTTCCTATCTCTGTTGAGCCGAAGGCATTTGGGACAAACAAGACAAAGTATCCACAGAAGTTGTCATCACGCAATGTGCTAAGCCCCTGCCTGATTGTGATTGGTTCGTTGGAGATGTTTGGGAGGGAGGGGAATACAGACAGACAGAGTGCCAAGAGGACGAGGTGTCTGCACTGGCTGCCTTCGTTTATGGCATTCATTCATTTTAGTAGAGAGGGACAGATGGGCGGACGGACGGACTGACGGTCCGTCGAGGTTGAGGGAACACGTTGAATAAGAAGCAGCGACTGGAGAGAGAGAAGGTGTAAGAGTTGAGGCGCAGGAGACGGAGAGCTAATAGCTGGGGAGCCACAGGTCCAAAAGCTCAAGGAATAGGGTTTAAACCTGTGATTATACTTTTTATTTGTGTTTTATCTATTCACTTGGTCATTAACCCATTCTGACCTGAGATCAGATTCATACGAGGTTTCCACTGGACACACACTGGGTCTGATTAACCCATTCTCACCTGAGATCAGATTCTAAAAATGTCAGTGGTTCTTCGATTTTTCAAAAATAGCAGATCTACAAGCTCATAGCGCGCCACCGAGTGGCGCGCTATGAGCTTGTAGATCTGCTGTTTTTCAATAGCTAAAGCATAACGTGATGCTAAACACCAAAATGGGTTCCCGTTCAGAATGGGTTAAGGTCCACAGAATGAGAGGACTGCTAGTCCGGACGGACGGACGCAGCCGTTCGACTGAGAGAATTGTGAAACTAGGCCGTTCGACTGATGAAGAATGTGTGCATTGCATTTTGTAACTTCCTGGTATAGGGGGCGGCGGTGGCTCAGAGTAGAGTGGCCGGATGGTAACCGCGAGGTTGCCAGTTCGAACCCGGGCTCCTTCAGAGTTAGTGTTGAAGTGTCCTTGAGCAAGACACTGAACCCACTTGCATGGTTGAATGTAATGCACATCTATGTAAAGCGCCTTGGATAAAGGCGCAATATAAATAATGCACCATTTTATGTCCTTGCCAATAAAGCATAGCTTACTAAATTAAGGGAGTGTGTGAGAGAGGGAGGTTGTGTGTGTGTGTGTGTGTGTGTGTGTGTGTGTGTGTGTGTGTGTGAGAGAAAGAGAGAGAGATGTTATGTTGTCGTTTGTCATATTTGTGATTGTGCTTTGACAACACTTGTTGTCATGCCAATAAAGCCTATTGCATTGAATTGAATTGAATTGAGAGAGATAGAGAGAGAGAGAGAGAAAGAGAGGGGGGGGAGGGGGAGAGTAAGGGTGTGTGTGTGTGTGTGTGTGTGTGTGTGTGTGTGTGTGTGTGTATGCTGGATAATTATCTCTTAACAGATGAATGAATAATTTAGCCAGGAAAAGGAAAAGCAAGCAAATTGCAGCTTTCTTCATCAATCGATCCAATCTGTCCTCTTAGAGTTAGCAGAACCCTCATTTGGGACCTATACTCTCTGACTTGATAGATTATTATAGATAGATAGATGGATGGATGGACTCCAAACCCATAGAAGTTAAGATGTTCTGAATGATTAACCCATTTAGGCTGTGAGCTCGATTCTACAATAAATGCCTTCTAAATCCTGACAGTTTTCTGAAAAACCCTATGTATATTTTCACGATAATAAAAAAAATATTTTTCAATAGCTAAATTATAACAATGTTTAAAACACCAAAGGGGGTTCCCGCCCAAAATGGGTTAATTGAACCTTGAATAACGGTGCATATGGAATGTCCTGCCTCGTTATGTGCATAATTCCGTTGAATTATGCAGTCATGTTTTGCACGGACAATGTTAGCAAGGACACTGTGAAGCCAGCTCCCACCGTTGCATCTGCAGTCTTAATTGCTCTCAGCTTGAACCGCTCGAATTTCGTCCTGTCAAACCCCCTTTACTTCACTTGAGCACGCGAGCTGCCAGTCGGCATCCATCACTGTTATTACACTCACGACGGTCTGCCTGCGCGTAATTTGGTCTCGGCCCCATGAGTAAGTAAGGGCAAAAAGTCTGATAATATTGAGACGAGAGAAATGTTGATGAGGGTGAGAAACGTATAATGTGGAGGGGGACTATGAGAGCGAGGCATGGGGAGCAATAATACGTTAGAAGTAGAGGGGGTGAGAAATGAGAGAAAGGAAGATAGATTACACGTAGAAATGGATGGCGGGAGAGACGGAAGGAGACCTGCAGGGAATTGGGAGGTGAGAAGTATAGCATTAGAACAAGAAATGATCACATAGTGATATTTGTCAGGTGAAAGAAGAGCTGTCTCTGTTGTGTTTCCCCCCCCCCCCCCCCCCCCCAACATGATATACTCATGATATACTTGTTTGTGTGTCACAACTCACAACCTCGCGGCCGTTGTTTGCGTTGGTTTCAGACATTCTGTGCATGGTTTCAATGACTGTGTTTTGTTGTGGCTTTGCATTGGCTGTGTTTCAGCCGCGTTTGGTTTGAAGTTATATCGATACTCTTCCTTCCCCGTCACCCAGTGAGTATAGGGATGGAGCTCGATAACCGATACCCGGAAAAATCCGATAACAAGCTTATTGAGTACCCGTTATCAATAAACATTGGGCTTATCACCCCGTTATGGAGCATAGCGGCCCATGACGTCATGTTTAAACAATGAAGACAAGAGGAGATCAAGAAATTAAATCTAATAGCTGGTACAAACTTGTCTGTGTAAAAGTGTATTGATAGTTACCTGCCAACCAGCACTGTAAACACAATTAAAATGACGCTTCTAAAGTGGTTTCTTTAATATTATTTTATTGGTAAAAAAGGTAATTTGCCTTCCGTCTATTGGAACAGTTCTGTATTTGAAGGCCCTGTAGTAAAAGATACTGGTTTTGTTCAGAATTTAATGTCTCCCGTCTTTCCACAAAATAATAGAAAATGCTCGATAGTGGGCTCGATAAGAACCCGGCTTGATAAGCCTGATCGATAAGGTGCACGTTATCAATAACTCCATCCCTACCTGTGAGTGTGACTGTGATCATGCAGTGCTTCTCTGCTGCGTTGCTCTGCACAGTCTGTCTGCACTGCAGCCTGCGTGGCTGCCAGGGATATTTGCCCCTCCTCTTCCCATTGGCCAGAGGGCAGCTTTGCCGTTGCTTGGTGTCCCATTGGTCAGAGGAGCCAATCAGGTTAGGCCGTCAGTATGACTAGGGCTAGAACTTTAGAGGTTTTCATGAGACCTATAGAGAGAACAGTCGACAGACAGAGAGAAGAGCAGCCTAGCAGGACTTATGTTCCCAGCCGAACAACAGATTTCCTACAGCTTTCCTACAGCTTTAAGTCCAAAAATCTGAACTAACCCTTTAACTCATATTTCGCCTAGCCAAAGTCAAATGTTTGTCATTTTGTTTAATGATCTGAGTAGACGTTCAAATTGCCCCAAACATTTCTGAAAGTGAAATTCCCCTTTAACCTGCATGAGCTCCCCTAATCTCTCCAATGTTACATAACCGTAATACCAGGGCTTTAGGTTTTATATGGATTGATAGGGTGAATATGAATATTTCTTGCAGTATAAAGCCGAAGGATCTGTCAATAGAGGGCCAGTGTCATGTTTGTCACACCACTGCCAGAAAGCCAATAGCATTCCCATTTGAACAGGAGCTACAATTGTTTTGCTTTGGCAACATTTCATTGACCATTCATGACAGCCCAGTGACATGGTTTCAAAGCATTTTCAAAATGTTTCTCTTGGGAGGGAGTTTAGAAAATGAGTGATGGGAAAATGAGGGCAGACAGAAGTAATGCCATGCAACACTGGTCCCATGCAGCATCGACGTCGCATTTGTCACATTTATTGAGCGAGCCACCAGAGAACCCCAACAATACTCCGGAACGAATGACAGAAGACTAGACACAAAAAAAAGCCTTCAGTGAAAATGTGTCCCCATCGTTTTTATTATTGGGTACGCTGTCCTCCCTTTGGCCGGGTGGAAGTGACATTGGCTTGCTTGCAGCCAGTCTGTTTGTCATGGTGTAGCGAACTAGCTAGGTCACTAGCATGAGCAATTTGGAAACTGATGATAAACCATTCCCTCCACCACAGCTTGCCAACTCATCCCATCGGCCGCTCGGCACAGGCACTCATCCGATTGGCTCGCTTGGGCATTCCTCACGACACTCAAGGCCTCCCTGTCAGCATCCCTTCTTGTCATGTGATGAGAAAAAGTACAGCGTTGCTTGTGCTCTGGTGCAAAATACATAAGCGTGGCTGACCCACACACATTTTTTTTATGGATCTTGCACGGTGCCTTACCCTTCATCGCTAAACTGTATGCAATATGCGGTCGAAATATTTTTACTATTTAGTAAAAAAATAGCCGACACTTGTGAGCTTGTAGATTTTCTCTATGTTATATATTTTTCAAAATAGTATAAAAGGCCTAATGCGAATAAGATGTAAGATGCTGATGATGTTCACAGAGGTGAAATGCACACCGGTCCTTTAGACTAGAAGTCACCACACAGTCATAGCTGCCAATGCCAATTTTCTTACGGATGAATATAACAACAATTATAAACAACACCGTTACGGACAGTGACCTTAAGAAGGCAGCATCGCTGCCTTTTGTGATTTTTGTCTTTCAGGAAATTGGCATCGGCAGCTACGAGTGTGCGGTGACTCTCTTTATGATCAGAGAAGAGAACATAACTCAAAACAGAGACACGCACTGGCAGGCGCAAAAACATATTCTCTTCCTCCCCACCATCTGGGCAGGTGGAGATAAGTTGTGAAGTTTCTTGTAATACATCACAGCAGCAATCACAGAAAGTTTCATCCATTCTGACCTTTGTCAGCATTTGAAGAGATCTCTGTTTCTTATATACACACATGTGGGTGAGTTGTAATGGATGGTAGGATTGATAAAAGCCTCTATTCTGAGCCCAGGTTTTGACTCATGTATTTGTCCCTCTTGGGTGATTAAATGTTGTTGTGTAGAAGGTAATTTTGTTTGAACATGTTGCAGAGCTTTAGGTTAGTTTCAAACGTCCTGTGACAATTTCAGGTTTATGCCACGGCACGTACACATACAAACACATACATGCAAGCACACATACTATTCTATGGTAATCTCTCCATCTTATCTTACACATAAAATTCACAATGCGTCCTTTATTTATCCATTCGCCTGCTCACATAGCCAGTAGTATAATTGTCTCCAAAGTTTGCACAAATATTATAAGTGATGGGTTGGTACATTTAATATGCTAGCTTTCATGCTTTGAATGATTGAAAGTGCATGCACTAATGTAAAGAACCCTATACACATAAGGAGATAAGATAATGCAACAAAGGATTCAAGCTGCCGTTAAAATACAAACAAGAAGATTTGTACACTGTACAGCTGTGCTCACTCACTGCTCACACTAATTTACTGAAACGTGGCAAAAACTGGTAATGAATACAATAAACTACACATGTGCACATTAAACTGTGCCTGCCCACACTGACCACATACAAGTAATACCATTGCAGGTCTGAGGCATTACTTAAGCTATGTTCAGATGTGGATACATTTTCGTGAAACAAATTAACATAAGTTGCCGGCATAGAACCTATTTTTCTGTACAGTAGTACACTACTGTATGTACCGTTCTCATGCTTGGCAGAATTGTCGAGTACTTAACCAGTCCACTTTTCACAGTCACTCTTCAGACACAGGCACACAGACAGATAGTTAAAACGGGTCCTATGTGACAACGGGTATTATTAGGTTCCCAAGTTGCATCGTTCTCAAGTAAGCCGGCCAGTCGGGCACGTACAGGTCTGGTCTAGTGTGAGATAATGAGTACAAATTATTTTCTGCTGAGGAAACAGCTACCATTTACAGGCATAATAATAATGTTATATGATCATCATCATGATCATCATCATCATCATCTTTTCAATCTTCATTTGTTTTCACAGGGATGTAGGGATTAACAGAGGTGGACTGCTTCTCCTGCAGTCTAAGTCTCTTCATGTCCAAACATATCAACTTGTTCCTTCTTTTTTTAAATGGCCCCTTAATTAAAGCTGTGTGGTGGTACCCTCTTTCTCTCTCACCAGCATGCTTGCTCTACAACAGAGAGAGAGAGAGAGAGAGAGAGAGAGACACACACACACACACACACACACACACACACACACACACACACACACACACACACACACACACACACACACACACACACACACACACACACACACAGAATGTTTATATTGAGAGACTTTAGCTGGAGAGTAAGAAATTAAATAGTAAGAATGAAATATAAAAAAAACCATAATCAGACAGTCTTTATCCTTTCACCTGAATTTACGTATCCTCTACCAGATTCATATTTAGATAGACTTAGTTGCAAAACTGCCATTGACATATTATGCATAATTATGTGTTAAGTGTTATGTAAACTGTTGAACACTTCACCATCCATCCAAAAAAAGAAGCATAGTACTGAAGCAGTTATGCTATGTGGATATAGGTGAGTGCTGTCCGTGGTGCTGAAGCATAGTTATGTATGTGGATAGGGGAGTGCTGTCCATGGTGCTGAAGCATAGTTATGTATGTGGATATAGGGGAGTGCTGTCCGTGGTGCTGAAGCATAGTTATGTATGTGGATATAGGTGAGTGCTGTCCATGGTGCTGAAGCATAGTTATGTATGTGGATATAGGTGAGTGCTGTCCGTGGTGCTGAAGCATAGTTATGTATGTGGATATAGGTGAGTGCTGTCCATGGTGCTGAAGCATAGTTATGTATGTGGATAGGGGAGTGCTGTCCATGGTGCTGAAGCATAGTTATGTATGTGGATAGGGGAGTGCTGTCCATGGTGCTGAAGCATAGTTATGCTATGTGGATATAGGTGAGTGCTGTCCATGGTGCTGAAGCATATTATGTATGTGGATAGGGGAGTGCTGTCCATGGTGCTGAAGCATAGTTATGTATGTGGATAGGGGAGTGCTGTCCATGGTGCTGAAGCATAGTTATGTATGTGGATAGGTGAGCACTGTCCATGGTGCTGAAGCATAGTTATGTATGTGGATAGGTGAGCACTGTCCATGGTGCTGAAGCATAGTTATGTATGTGGATAGGTGAGCGCTGTCCATGGTGCTGAAGCATAGTTATGTATGTGGATAGGTGAGCACTGTCCATGGTGCTGAAGCATAGTTATGTATGTGCATATAGGTGAGTGCTGTCCATGGTGCTGAAGCATAGTTATGTATGTGGATAGGGGAGTGCTGTCCGTGGTGCTGAAGCATAGTTATGTATGTGGATAGGTGAGCACTGTCCATGGTGCTGAAGCATAGTTATGTATGTGGATAGGGGAGCACTGTCCATGGTGCTGAAGCATAGTTATGTATGTGGATAGGGGAGTGCTGTCCATGGTGCTGAAGCATAGTTATGTATGTGGATAGGGGAGTGCTGTCCGTGGTGCTGAAGCATAGTTATGTATGTGGATAGGTGAGCGCTGTACATGGTGCTGAAGCATAGTTATGTATGTGGATATAGGGGAGTGCTGTCCGTGGTGCTGAAGCATAGTTATGTATGTGGATAGGTGAGCGCTGTCCATGGTGCTGAAGCATAGTTATGTATGTGGATAGGGGAGTGCTGTCCATGGTGCTGAAGCATAGTTATGTATGTGGATAGGGGAGTGCTGTCCATGGTGCTGAAGCATAGTTATGTATGGATAGGGGAGTGCTGTCCGTGGTGCTGAAGCATAGTTATGTATGTGGATAGGGGAGTGCTGTCCATGGTGCTGAAGCATAGTTATGTATGTGGATACACTCAGTGCTGTCCATGGTGCTGAATGTGAGAGCTCCAACCTTTCCTAGTCATTATAGTGGGCGTTACATGATCCATGTTGCCTGTTTACTCTGATCTCACATACTTGTATCTAATGAATGTTGCTGCTGCTGGCTCCAGTGAGATTGTGCAGGAAGCGTGGAACCTAATCCTCTCTCAGACAGATCACAGACTTACAGAAATCAGCTAATAACTTTGCCACTCTCTCATTAGCTGTTTTGGCACACACTCTGCCCTGAGCTCACTCTTGTGTAAACGTGTGTGTGTGTGTGTGTGTGTGTGTGTGTGTGTGTGTGTGTGTGTGTGTGTGTGTGCACAACATTCACAAACCACATAAACCTAGTACATACTATGGTGTACAATGAATAGCGGAAATATCTGATCTACAATCTCACAATGCATTGCATCGCAACGTGTTGTTATAGCTTGTAGATTGGCTATTTTTGCAACAATTATTTTATCTCTGCCGTATTTCTTATTTATTCATACATTTCTACAAACACCGAAATAAATCAAGTGCAAGTGCTCTCTCCCTCTCTCTCTCTCCTGTTAAATAACCCTGAAACTATTTTTTTTTCTTTTTTAAACACAGAAATTAGTTTGGTTGTACTGTTAAGTCATATATTTTGTCGGACAATGGTGTAGCATGCCAAACAACTATTTTTCTCAAATATAATTTGTATTCCCCCCCCCCCTACAACCTCATCAGCTTGGTATTGTAACCTTTTCATTCAACCTCTTGCATTTCATTATCAAAATGTCACCGGTTCAATGCCAACATATTTATAGCCATGTCTCCTGTCAAAGTGTTATGCAAGACACTAAAAACCATAATATTGTGTATTGTGTTTGTCAAGAGAGTTAATTAATGTGTGCATGTTTATTTCAGGCTGTTACATAGCAACATCCTGACGATTCCTGAGTGTGAATTTAATTGTGACAGTTCAATTAGGCAAGGCAAGTTCATTTATATAGCATATTTTCATACGCAAAGGCATAATTCAAAGTGCTTACTATAAAGTATATAGTTATATTATATAGTATGGCTTATGTACAGTATGTCGATATTACTTTGGGTGGCTGTGGCTCAGGAGGTAGAGCAGGTCGATCCGTGGGTCAAGTGTCCTTGAGCAAGGCATTGAAGCCTACATTGCCTCCAGTGAGTCGGTCGGTGCCTTGCATGGTATAGCTTACCACCGTTGGCGTGGACTGTTCGCTGCTTCACCTCCCAATGTATGAATGAATGAACCATTGTAAAGCGCTTTGAGCACTTGGAAAAGCACTATAAAAATGCCATTCATTATTAGTGTACATGCAACATTACTTTTGGCTCTGTTGTTTTAGCAGCCCTACAACGTGGCCGGATACAAATCTGGGGCAGATTGGATCAGTTCATGATTTGTTGCTTTCTTGTATTTTTCTTGCAAAAAGGGGCCTCTCGTAAACACGTCGGAAGCCAATTATAGACAGCTGGAATGGAATGTGAAAAATGCTATCGGTGCCTTTCCGGATCAAACGTCAGAAGGATGGTGTGTTTTACAGTGCAATAGTTATCGGCCACAATGTGAAGCGGCATCTGTTAACCCATTCTGACCTGAGATCAGATTCTAAAAATGTCTTCTACATCCTGACAGTTTTCTGAAAAGGCGATGTTTCTATGTCAGTCGTTCTTCGACTTACGAAGGGCGTAAGTTTATTTTTAGATCTGTGACGTATAGAAATGGTTTGGTTCTGACCCTGGGAAAAGTAAGCCATGGGTGGCTCATGACAATTAGAGTAATTCATTTAATTAACAGCAACACATTTCGAAGCAGAAGTTTTCACAGCTCTTCAAGTAGAAACGTGTGACATCATACTGTGCACAGTTTGACTTCACATGATAAAAACCTTCTCAGTTCTAAATCAAAGCCCCATGTGTGCTAATGCAACAGCACTCATATAAAGACCAGGCATCTTGCATGGTCTTTATACTGCCTTGTCTTTCACATCCCAGAATGTGAAGCCACAGGTCCCATTGATGCTCTAATGATATATAATCTCTAAGCATAATAAAGTAATATGTGGAGTGAATTCACACTGAGAAGGCATTTGCTAAGCAGGTAGGGCAGGTAGGTAATCTTTATGGCAAAACGAATAGCTCCCATTATTTCCACATTCAATTGCTTCTCGCTGTGACTCAAAAGCTGCTGACAGCAGCAGGTTGCTGCCAAGTGGGCAACGGGTGTGCTCATTATCACAATTGGTATTCTTCATCTGAGGCTAACACCAGACAGCGTCACCAGACCCTGAATCGCCAGAACATAATGTTTTGAATGGGCGTTGCTAGCGATTCAGGGGCTGGGGCCATGCTATGGTTTTAAGTTATTTTAACAACTTTTAACCTGGCTGCCCTTTTGGACATTGGACATGCCATTATAGACGAAACAATTTATTTATTTTTCTTCTCTTTCCAAAACATTTCAAAAGTGTCCAATTTTTGAGTGGTGCAACCACTCCAAGGAACAGCAATGTCCGTGACCCGTGTTCACCTATGTGTTGGTTCACCTATGTGACGTTAATGAGCACCAGTATGTACCAGTAGGGGCGCTGTAGTAACGTTAGCCTAGCACAGCAACACACATGAATGCTGCGTGCAGAGAGAGAGAGAGAGAGAGGAGGGGGGGGGGGGGTGTGATTTTTTGTAGTAGTTAATACAGCAGATCTGCAAGCTCACAACGCAGCGTACGTCAGCTTGTAGAGCAGCTATTTTCACTATTCGTATAGAACAAGTGGTTAAACACATCTGACAGCAATTATTATTCACTGTGTGTTCTACTCAATAGTCAGCTGCCTGGTTTCTTTCAAGAAACGATTCTGTGACGATAGAAGAAGTATAAATATAGAAAATGCTCGTCCATGAAATGTGTTTTTGCTGAATAATAAAACAACAAACAAACAAACAAACAAATCCATACCCACCTAACATGAATAAGGGGTCTCCCTTGCATTTAATTATGAGAAATTGCTGAGAATAACAATTTTGTAATAGCAGCCCTTCAGAGGAATACACATGCACAGTTTATCCTGCGAGGGAGAAGGCCTGCGGTTGCTTGCTTTGCAACTGTAATTAACCCATTTTGGGCGGGAACTCCTTGTTAGCATCATGCTAAGCTTTAGCTATTGAAAAATAGCTAAATAGAACCACTGACCGAAAACTCTCAGGATGTACAAGACATTTTTAGAATCTGATCTCAGGTCAGAATGGGTTAAAGGATGCTGCAACTGCTGCAGCTGTAAGTCTCAATGCTTCTGCTTCTCTTCTCCACTGCTCCTCTCCTCTCCTCCATGTCCTCATGTCTTCTCCACTGCTCCACTCCTCTCCTCCATGTCCTCATGTCGGCAGCAGTGCTCAGTGTAATGTCCTAGTCCTAATATGCATGCTGCTCACACACTCATCTGCATACACTCAGATTTAAGGGATGTTCATACAAACTACACTACACACACACACACACACACACACACACACACACACACACACACACACACACACACACACACACACACAGTAACATGCATGCCAACCCGACCTCCTTCTTGCATGCACACATGGTGTCACACATGCAGACACATTACTATACACACACACACACACACACACACACACACTGACATGGGGGCGTATACACATGGATTTGAATACACGCGCGTTCACAAATACATGCACACTTTGCACGCGCTCACTGTGAAATCCCTTTAGCTGGTAGAGCATGCCATCTTAGCGGTGCAGGCCTTTACCCACGCCGCGCGCTGCAGCGGCTATATATAGAAGTCATCATCGTCGGCTTTCACTGCCTCCTCATCTATTTCCCCTCTCTTCTTTTCTGTATTAACCGCACCACTGGTTTTCTTTTCCTAAAGTGCTTTCTAGTCCGGCCGGCCTGTCTGTCCTCGCTGCTGTCCTTGGAAAGGTTACGAGCGTGTTTCATTCTTCTCCATTTTGCAGCCTCTCACCCCCAGCAGGGAAAGACGGCGGGAGGGGGGGGGGGGGGGAGAGGGAGAGAGGGAGAGAGAGAGGGGGAGAGAGAGAGAGAGAGAGAGAGACCCTCCTGATTGAGAATGATTAACCCATTCTGACCGGGAACCCATTTTGGTGTTTAGCATCATGTTATGCTTTAGCTATTGAAAAATAGCATATCTACAAGCTCATAGCGCGCCACCGAGTGGCGCGCTACGAGCTTGTAGGTCTGCTATTTTTGAAAAATAGAAGAACGACTGACATTTTTTAGAATCTGATCTCAGGGCAGAATGGGTTCATCAGACCAGTGTGTGTCCAGTGGAAACCTCGTATGAATCTGATCTCAGGTCAGAATGGGTTAAAAGCAGTGGGTTGTCACACACTGCTGGAGGTGATGACACGACAGAATTACAGCGCATGAAAGACAGTGGGAGGAGGAAGCAGAGAGGAGAGGAAAAAAAATAATGCTGGACAACAATCCACATGCAAAAAAAAAAAAAAAAACGGCTTCAACAAAATTGACTTGAAGGTAGCCCTGTAGTCCCTCATGTCTACCTGCCCCTCCCCATCAGCTGCCTCATTACACGGCGAATGACCTCATTATTTCCTGGTGAAACGGGCATTTCCCTGGACGATCCACGGGGGCCTTGATGTCTGGAGCCCCCAGGATCCCATTAAATACAAAGGTCTGTTTTAGGAGCGCTCGGAGGCGGGCGGCGCTCCATTTTTTATGAACGCCTATAAACCGCGCCAACTAGCGTGGCCGCCGAGCAGCAGCTCATCACCGCTTGCGCTGGTGTTATTAAAGTTAATGTTTTATTATCTGCTGTGTGATTGGCCATCTGGAGTGCAGAAATCGGTGCGGTTAGCGGTATAAATTGATTGTTTGTGCCTGTGGAGGACTGTGGCTGCAGAGAGGGAGAGAGAATATAAAACAAAACACCTTTGATGAGGAGACATACTGGGTTGTTGTTGTTGTGAGACAGGATACTTTTACATTGATCTGCGATGCAATTAAAAAGCTAATCTAATGCCTTCAACTTGTGATCGCAGGTTATTAACAGAAACATTCAGTAGCAGGGAAGACTATGAGAGCCAGGTTTGTGCCACAGGTGAAAATTAGTGAGAAACATGATGTCTTCCTGAAATAGCATGTTGACGTATACAAACATAATTTATGGGAAAAAGTGCTCAAAATAGTGTATTTTGTAGTAAAAGGTGCGCTCCTGAGAACACATATCTCTACCAGAACAGTTTACCTACAACACACATATATACTGTGTGTATATATATATATATATATATATATATATATATATATATATATATATATATATATATATGTATATATACGGTATACACTTGTGTGTGTGTGTGTGTGTGTGTGTGTGTGTGTGACTGTGTGTGTGTGTGTGTGTGTGTGTGTGTGTGTGTGTGTGTGTGTGTGTGTATATATATATATATATATATATATATATACAGTATATATCCAATCCACCCAGAGCTATGCTGCAACCTGTTATGGCACCATCATTTGAAACGTTTGGCATTCTTGGTCTACTGGTAGTGTAAGTGGTTTATTTAGATCTATTCAGTTAGAGTAGACAAAAAAAGAGTTTCACTCCAAATCGGACACTGTGCGTAATGGGCCTCTCCCACAAACTTTGAAAGCCAATCATAGCCAATCGGAATGGAATCTAAAAAGTCTGACACAGCTACATTTGATCACATGAGAGAGTTACGGTGTAAACATAATCCCTCAGCAGCGATGGCAAAACAAAAATACCGTAAGCAGAAATGTTAATTAGTGGAATACTTCTGAGGACTACTTCTGAGGACAACAAGTTTTGTAAATTAAAGTAAATAGCATCTCCAGCTGCCTCTTGATAGGACATGAAAAAAACTTTTTTATTGAAGAGTAGATTTGTGCCATGGTTAGTCATTTTCTTGCTTAAACAACTTATAGGGGAATACCGCTCATTTTCAATATTTTACTATGTCATTGTGTGTACCTTGTTGTGTGGAAATAATAATAAAAAAGTCCCCCCATTCTGTGTTGCCTAGAATATTATGAAGTACATCTCAGTGACATCACAAAGATGTACTTCATAATGATACTGATTTCTTTCAGACCTCCAGTTCTAGGCAACACAGAATGGGGGGGACTTTTTTTTTCAACTCTAAGGTATATTAATGACATGTAAAATGTTGAAAATGAGTGGCATTCCCCTTTTAGCCCTATAGTTTGTCGTACAACGGTGTCCAATCTACAACTACAGATGTTTTTGCAAACATTTTAAAAAATATTTTTGATAACAATGAATCATGTTCCCAATAATGACTATTAAATCCCAGGTTGCTTAAAAAAGAGGAAAATACAGAACAAAGAATAAATATAGAAAATGTACGAACAGTCGCACACTTTTTTTTTGCAATTAACTTGCAATTAACGCATTCTGTCCGAGCTGGAAGTTGTGTCTTGTGCTTGTCTACCATATGTAAAAAACAAACATTTCAGAGGCGAGGGAAATTGGAAAACGCAGATGGTGTGGTGGTGAATGGAAGCCATATTGTGGAAATTAAAAGTGAGAAGTGAGAACCATTATGTACTGCATGATGATGCCTCTCACGCAATGAATTTTTTCACACATTTTAATTTTAGCTTTCATAACAAATGTTACTATCACAAACCTTCATTCCTGCACTGTTTTTTTGTGAGTATTTGCTGTGTTGTGTCGACAGACTCGACACCTCGACACGTTGCCTGTTTCCCACCCTTTCAGCAATATGGCCACACCAAACGCTAGGATGATGCCAGCATGTGGCACGTCCATGGAAGTGAGACTTTTCTTTCCCCCGAATTGAATTGAAATATTCGCCTCGGTTCGTCCCGCCAGGTCGCACCGCGCCCGTTTTGCATTGACTTTGTATGTAATTGCGCCGCTCTAACCATCCAAGTCTGAATGCACCTTTACACAGTCTTTTTCATCTCAACCACGTTAAGTATAGGCTAACTGATCACAATCAATGGTTGTAACCGTATAGAAACCAAAGATAACATCAAAATCAAATAGCATAAATATATATACTTTTTTAAATACACTTTAAAGATGGAGTGCCGTGATATTTTCCTACCCTAAAACATGATGATCAAGTCTTATTGTTATATAAGGAGGTATCATTTTTTCAAAAAAATGTACAGTATTTGTTCAAATGTTTTTATGTGGGCACGCCCACCAGTTCATTAAGTATGCCTGGTTTGCGGTGATGGATGGTGATCCACCTGAACTGAAGCCACACCCACAGCTATAATTGTATGATAAAGGGGGAGGAGTTTGGGGAGGGGCTGATAGTGTGGTGTCACTAATATATTACTGTTTTTTTCATTGGCCCGTTTGACTGTCAAGGGTTCAGCGTCCAGGAAGAAACCATAAATACAAAGTTAATACACCATTGCACATAAAAACGACTCCAGGGTGTCTAATGAAGTACTGTCACCTCATAGACAAGAATTGTGGCACTCCATCTTTAAAGTAAAGTAAAGCGCTGCAATGAACACGACTGCTGTCAGGTGCGCAGAGCACACAGGAGATACCTGCTACTGTAGCTGTCACCTCACCAGGCACATCTTCACCATCTGAACATACAGGTTGGTGTAAATGAGTCATTTCACTCCGTAATCCTCATTGTGAGTCTTAATCATAATGCAGGCCAAGTTCACAGTAACAAAACCCAGATAAATAAACTGTGTTCACTTATCAAGCTTCCATTTTCAAATGATATCCCCGGGCGGGGGCGGGGGGGATATCACCAATTGTCGAGTTCATTTTGGCAAGTTATGAAGCAATCAGTCTGATTGCTGTAAACATAAATAGTTTGGTGACACTCTTGCATACTGATGGCCGCGATGCCTCTGCTAGGAGGACTGTGTGAATGGAACGATTAAGAGCCAATGAGTGATGCCTCTGCTAGGAGGACTGTGTGAATGGAACGATTAGGAGCCAATGAGTGATGCCTCTGCTAGGAGGACTGTGTGAATGGAACGATTAGGAGCCAATGAGTGATGCCTCTGCTAGGAGGACTGTGTGAATGGAACGATTAGAAGCCAATGGGTTTTCAGGGAGCACAGAGATATGCTGGCCCATGACGATGACTGGCTAATAAGCCCATTTAGATTCCCTGGAGCCGTTCTCTTGGATCTATGTGTTGAACTGGGTCCAGCATTAGACAGAGCGACCCAACAGAACCGCACCATCCCTCCCTGTACAAATACAATCACTGACAACTCTGTTATCTTTGGCAACCGGACCTTGACCAATAGGAATCAGCCGACAGGTGTGCATTTGATTAAGGCTATATATTGTTTACCTTTCTGCCTCTGCCCCTTTTGTGAATAATATAATTCTATTAAGTTCCCCAACGCTGTGGGAGAATAGGCCACAGCATCAAAAGGCAATTTGCAGCAATGTCCAGTTTCTCAAATGTAATCGACACAATTGGCTGCACTCGTATTGCTATAACAGCTCCATATATAAATGAATCAGTTTATGCAAATCGAAAGCATACAGTACATTCAATAAATGTTCAAATGTGACAACAATGGTGCTTTGTCATAGCACAGCACCTGCTTGACACAGCATTGTCTGTGTTAGGGTAAGGACATATTTATGTCCTTTGGGAGTACATAAATTAAAAGTCTGCAGGGAAGCCTCCCATAGGCGAAAAGTATTTGGCGAAACGCTAACTTAATAGAACATTGGTTGCGTTTTTTTTTTCATGTCCGTTCTCGCAGAGTTCCAGGCAGGCTATAAGCAGGGCGTGTGTAACGCTGCTGATTACTGATTGGTCAGAGTTGTCAGAATTTGTCAGAATTTTATTGGGAAGATGCCTGACCCCTTGAGATGCAGCATCTCATACAGTAGTAGTTGAGTAAAGATGGGCCAAAAATGAAGCGAGCTGATACAACATATCAAAAAGTTTGTACTTTATACTAGAGAGGCCATTTGCATTTGGGTTTCCATCTGTGACATGTCAGCGGACACACTGATGGCGGGATGCAATTACAATTTTTTGCCTCCACCTCTAGGTCCTGTTTGACAAACGTACTGCATTGACCTCAGCAGCAACATGTCGCCACTCACTAACACGTTGTGCTTCATGACCTCCACCTCACTCACAAGTACCTGGATTTATGTGTCCTTTTCCTGGGCTCCCCCCAGTTGTTTCTATGAATGACAGTACAGAACCATCGACCAGCAGGCTTATGTTTTGCATTAATGTACGTAGGCATCTAGGTTATGAGGCTGATGCTGATCCACAATTCCAAGTCGATTATGATCGATTATTATAAAGGAGGTGCTGCTGGTGTACATTTGCCCATTTCTATAAATCTTTCCCACGCCATTTACTGCTTTTGCACGCATGTACTTCACATTTAGTACGGATCCTGTTTTATTAATGAGGCCCCAGGTCCTTCTCTGTCGGAAATGCCATGTCTGCTTTTGCATCTAGACGGCATTACTCATCTCAAGTTAACATTTAAGTTTCTAACTTGTTCTAGGCTGGGGGATAAGCAGAAATGTCATCATTATGACAACAGACAAGCAGCGCTGCCGTCCCAAACCGAGTTCCCTGCTTATGTGGACAAGTGAACAGAAAGGTCCATTCACATTTAGAAACATGGAATGTGACCTGCCTCTGGCTCCATGTGAGCACCACTCCGGTGACACTCCCAACATGTGACGTCATGCCACAGATAAAAGTCAATACCTTGGAGGGTCTCTCTCTCTCTCTCTCTCTCTCTCTCTCTCTCTGTTTCTTTCAGTCTCTCTCAACATTCTTTTATGCACACAAGCCTAGCGGCCTTGTGCCATTTAAAACGCATACACAGTCAAATCCTGAATCTCAATATAACTGGAGTTAATTATTAAATGAACTCTGGAATTTACAGTGTAACTGATCTGATAGACAAGTTACTGTAACAGAATACCTTTTTTGTGTAACAGAGTAACCTAACGCGTTAGTTTAGCAACTAGAGCACTTGATTGCTTAGTTAGCCTACCTTTTCCAAAATAATGGCAATACTTTGTTACATTTAAGACTTTATGTTCTATCTGTTGCCACAAAGGAAGAGAACAAGCGCGTCTTTGTCAACGGAGACTTGCTTTAGTTACACAAGAACATTATAATATATTTACTGTACAGAGCAGAATAAAAATTAACCAACTGCCTTTAGTTTCTTCATCATCTTCATCATCCATCATTAGTTCTGATTCTGGATGGTTCGTCGTTAAATCATTCAAAGCTTTATAAAGCAACGGTAGTAGTATAGGCTCATTGTTTACCAATCCACGGCACCTGATGTATAAGTACAACAGAGCGACACAGCCTATGCAAACTATGCAAGTTTGCATCCAACAGTGAAAGTTAGCAATCAGTGTTACTCGAACTTTCCTGGCATATTGAGTCTGTCTAGGACAGGAATGCTTCGTCAGCTTGGCACAGCAGGTGCTACTTGACTGAAGGCAGTCGCTGCCCTCCTGCTGGGGCGCTTCTTTAATGAACACGCTGTCTGAGATGCAGCAGATCCATTTGTCGTGCAGAGAAGATCATGTTTAATCTGCGTGGAGGGAAAAAAAGAGATGTTAATCTGTTATTTATGTTGATGACCGGCCCGGGCCAGCTGGATCTGCTCTGCTATTCATAGGATAGAGAACGAGTCTCGGCTGTTCCACGCGCCGTTAAGGGCGTGATTTAAATGCACTGCTGCCTCACTGCGATCTTTCTCTCTCTCTCTCTGTGTGTGTGTGTGTGTGTGTGTGTGTGTGTGTGTGTGTGTGTGTGTGTGTGTGTGTGTGTGTGTGTGTGTGTGTGTGTGTGTGTGTGTGTGTGTGTGTGTGTGTGTGTGTGTGTGTGTGTGTGTGTGTGTGTGCATGCATTGCATATACAGTGATATGTAATATTTCAGTGCAGTGGTGAATTGTCTTCACACACAGCAGGCTTCAGACTTTACCTTCTGCTCTTTTTGATTTGCATGTTCATTTTCCCAACCACTTAGAGGAGTGTCTGTGCAGATGCTTCGTTGTGAGTGGGAACTCACTTCAGAACACTGTGCGTGTGAAGTGGGAAGTAACTAATTACTGATCCACGTTTCCAGATCAATTATGATTTCTAAAGGAAACATTGCCTGCTGGTGTACCGTAATTGAGCAGCATAATTGACTTAGCGTTTTTTATAAACGTAAAATCATTCATAAAGTCACTGATTCACATACAGTACTGTAAGTATTGTAATAAGCTGCTGTTATGACACAACCAGGAGAATAGCGGGGGGTTCTAAACACAAGCTCAACTGAAAGACTTGAGCATGCAGGGATTCTGGAGTCTGGGGGAATGACAGCGTTTCTCAGCGGGGATGTTTTCAACATGCATTTGCTTCATATACACATGCTTCATAATACACTGTTGTTGCTTCAGGCTGAGGCTGCAGCATACTCCACAATGTCAGCTTGAGCAGGGCTTCTCAATACTTTGGCGAGGACGAAAGTATTCTATAGTGCTTGTGTCATAACTTGTGTCATTTACGTCGTCTCGGTATTAAAATATCCGCAGCAGCACTGCTCCGCTCCACACAGCGAGCCAGTCTCCCACTGTCACAGAGACAGAGCAGACGTTGGGGTGTTGCCATGTGTGCTTATTATATACGTAAGCGACTTTGGGCTTGTTTTATAATAGCCTATAGTCAGGCTTCTTTTGGGCTTGTTTTCATAGACATGGCTGCTCGTTTCTCTTCCAAAACCTGGTAACACTGCCAGTGGGAGGGTCGGTTTGTTTGTTGTAGAATGTGTGCTAGTTAGTAGTTAGTTAATGCAGAGATGAATAAACCGATCCCGACGGCCTTTACTGCCATGTCTTGAATTGCTGAACCGAACGCCGGCAAGGAACTGCTGAAGTTCCTTTGCTCTGCCCAGAGTTCTAGTTCGATTGGATTATGCTGCAGCCGTTTTTCCTCTGTTTTCAAGGCCCTCAAAGTTAGGCACAGTAAGTTCAAAACATTCACACAAAAATGCATACTCACACCCACACACTTTTCTCTGCTTTATGAAGCATTCAAGGTTAGTACAAATAAAATCAGACACGGTTCAGTTGACCTAAGTTTGGATAAGTGAGGTTCTAATAACATTTCCAGCACTAGGGATGGTTTGACCATAAAACTATAAAAGCAGTCTTGCACAACATTGATTTATTTTACAGTAACCTCTGTGTTGGCTTTATTGTTTCGGTCAGCAAGACCTTTCTCAAGATTACCTTTCTTGTTGACAGACTAGAACGTCAATCTTAGATTTTTAAGAAATGAAAAATCAGTTTTAGGGCCTTGAATTCTCTGCAACACAGAAGAAAGTCAAGAAATTGGGTGTGCGTGTTGTTTTCGACTTAAGAGATGGTTTGACACCATAACTTATTACTTGGGGGTTTAATTATCTCTCAATCTTTCTACACATAAGCAATTCCAGGTTATTGTATGTACAATGCATTGTATTTCCATCTCTATCTGCCCTCTCACAATGTGGATCACGTTACAACACACACAATAATTTGTATTTTTGCATAGTTAGGGATTTAACCCATTCTGAACGGGAACCCGTTTTGGTGTTAGCACTATGTTATGCTTTAGCTATTGAAAAATAGCAGATCTACAAGCTCGTAGCGCGCCACCGAGTGGCGCGCTACGAGCTTGTAGGTCTGCTATTTTTGAAAAATCGAAGAACGACTGTGACATTTTTAGAATCTGATCTCAGGTCAGAATGGGTTCATCAGACCAGTGTGTGTCCAGTGGAAACCTCGCATGAATCTGATCTCAGGTCAGAATGGGTTAAGGAAATAGTTTGAGTAAGCCATTTCCATGCCTCTGCAAAAAGAGCCTTTTCTCAGTGGGCTCTTTTTATTTATGTAAATAGTGGACTAGACTAAATTGTATTAATAGGAGTTGCAAGATGTTTAACCCTACTGGACCTTAGCGTCTATGACGGGCCGGCACAGTGTGGATGCATTGACAGTCAGATCGTGTCTTCAAAACAGCCACTTACTCGCCCGGTAATGTTCCACAATACGCTGAGTCACATTGATCTCACCACCTCGGAACAGGTGAAAGAGTCACTCTGTATGTCCAGGGCCTTCCTGCCTACGTGGGGCTCAGTAAACTCAAGTTGATGAATCACCCCAGATTGTAATGCCCCAGCAAAACACTGATGTACTGTATATTGCTCTCATAAATACACCCACAAATGCGCGCATGCATGCACGCATGCACACACACACACACACACACACACACACAGAGAGAGGAGGCTATTAAGTGGTGTGTAGGAAATCCAGCCGTGAAATCAACCGCTGAATATGGAGTGCTTCCGTTCGGGGGAAAGAGAGAACCATCGATCGCTGTCTCCCAACATAAAAGAAAGTATTGATGCCATACCCCACAAGGATTGGTGTTAGACGCAGAGACACCATACCCCACAAGGATTGGTGTTAGACGCAGAGACACTGAGGAATCGCACGCGCTGGAAGGATCTAACCTTGGTGACCCCTCGTACTTTTTCTCCCTCCACTGGGAGCACTGATTACCACGGTGTGAAACTTTGCAGTGCCGGTCTGTGACAACTCTCTTCCAATGCTGTATTTTGGAAGTCGCCAATAGGCCTACAGTGACTGTAGGCCACTTTTCAACCTATCTTCATATAATAGGTCCTCCTCACTAATAATTATGATAAAATGGCACGATTTCTTTCTACTCAGTCTGTGGGCTGTATTTTGCGTGTCTTAAGTACCAGGTCTTATTACTTAACTTAAGACCTGGAGGCGTGATCAATGCCATTTGGCTATTCTGAGTGGCCAAAGAACAGGTCTTAAGTTAAGTAATAAGCCCTGTGTCTCATAGGTTGTGGGCAGTTTAGAAACCATCCTCCAGTGACATCATTAGGCAGATTTATTTTTAAACAATATTTGTTTTGACAAAAATGTTTAGATTTTCATTATCGTGAGAATGATGGCTTCCATTTTCGTATTGCAACTTTTCAGGACTAGAAAGCCTGCAGTTTCTATTAGCTTGTATTCCCCATCGATGATGTCACTGGAGGACGGTTTCCGAACTGCCCACAGCCCTGCTATGAGACAGACCGAGTAGAAAACAATTGCGCCATTCTTTTCATGATTATTAGTGAGGACCTATTATATGAAGATAGGTTGAAAAGTGGTGAAGTGGCCCTTTAAGCAGGAATTATCTAAATCAGTTTCTGTGTTTTACACAAAATCAGTTGAATAAGAAATTATTATATTATAATTATATAATGCCATATATTACTGTGGTGATGACTGGGGAAATGTAATCAAATGTAGACTCAATAATTCAACTCCAGAGAAATACCTATATTAGTGTAATAAACACAGCATTCAATCAATTGTTCCCTATGCCTCATGGCAAGGTTTACTTACTTACTTTTTTGTATAGTGTTGATATTAATGGTTAACATATTTTATGGAATGGAAGGATAGGCATAATATTAATAACAATAAGCCTTTGGTCTTTAGCCTATACAATGTTCTGTCACACTCACTGACTATGGAGCATGTATACCGCTGTTTGTTACTGCATATTCACTTTGTCCTTTATAATGGATGACTGAAATAAACCTTTCATTCCATCCAATCATTAATTAATTCATCAATGAATGAATGAATGAATTCATTAATAAAACAATACTGATCTCATACATTAGTCTCAGATTAGACTGCCAGAATGAAAACCAGACGTACACTTTGGCTACCTACTGTACGTATGAGAACAAAAGAGGAATATTACAGTACAAGCAAAGTGATTTAACAATACAAGGGGAGGAGAGCAAAGCAGTTTCTACTACTCACACTATAACCACACAACTTCCAATACTCCTTACGCCACAATTAGTTTTAAAGAGATGTCCCACCTGTGTACCACACCACACTCCAAGATTAATTACTTTGTAGTTATCTCCCTTCCACCTCTTCAAAAGGTTGGTTAACGCAGCCATATGGGTCTTTAACATTCAACCAATGCAACCATTGCAGCAAATGGTATGCAAAGAAGGTCATCTGTGGTCTGGATCCAGCATGCATCGCTGAATATCAAGTCAAATACTAAAGTTGCAAAACTATGTTCTTGATGTTTTTCAGCCTGGGGTTTTGAAGTGAGTAAATAAATAACCAGGCTCAATGACACCGTCGTCCAACAATTATCCATCAGGAAGAAGACTGTGACCTACTTTTAGTCCAAACTCATGGTTTGGTAACCCAAATAGGATTATTATACAGTAAAGCATATCAACACAGTTGAATATTTTATCTGTAGATGGTGTACTGTAGTATACGTGATACACTGCTGTAATATTAACCCATTCTGAACGGGAACCCGTTTTGGTGTTAGCATCATGTTATGCTTTAGCTATTGAAAAATAGCAGATCTACAAGCTCATAGCGCGCCACCGAGTGGCGCGCTACGAGCTTGTAGGTCTGCTATTTTTGAAAAATCAAAGAACGACTGACATTTTTAGAATCTGATCTCAGGTCAGAATGGGTTCATCAGACCAGTGTGTGTCCAGTGGAAACCTCGTATGAATCTGATCTCAGGTCAGAATGGGTTAATACTGTCCGAACTTTCCCCCTGTACTCGCACTCTACTGTACTCGCACTCTACTCTAATCGCACTCCACTCTACTCTACTTATACTGTATTCCACTGTACTGTACTGTACTGTACTTCCTGTACTGTACTCTGCTGTACTGTACTCCACTGTGCTGTACTTTTCTGTACTCCACTGTGCTGTACTCTGTTCGGCTCTCTTCTCTTCTGTACTGTACTGTACAATATTGTCCCATACTGTACCGTACTGTACGTTACTGTACTGTTCCATACTGTGCTGTGCCTTACCATACTGTACTGTACTGTAGCATACTGTGCTGTACCGTGCTGCTGTGTGTGTGTGTGTGTGTGTGTGTGTGTGTGTGTGTGTGTGTGTGTGTGTGTGTGTGTGTGTGTGTGTGTGTGTGTGTGTGTGTGTGTGTGTGTGTGTGTGTGTGTGTGTGTGCGTGCAGTGAAAAGGGGAGGTGCCAGGGAATGAGAAAGTACAATAACAGTGTGTTTGACAAAAGTAATATTTGTACAGTAAATATGACAGTTGCGTGGATGCTGTGTAGTGCAGCTGGATCCTGGGAGCGTGCAGATTTTATTTTGCATGGAGAAAGGTGTGCCAACAGTGTGGTTTGGTAGGAGAAAGAGGCCATGTGCTTGTGTAGCCCGCTGTCTATTAGGGTAGAAGGATATATATATATATTTATTTAATTTGGCAACCCACGGGTTGAGAACCCCTGGTTTAAAGGAGCAACATGAACCACTGCAAGAAAAATGTAATTAAATACAGAATTTGCATATACAAAATCATCACACAATAGTATAACTGCCCACTCAAAGAGCTCTCTCCTCTCTCTCACACTGTCATTCAAGTGCAGCTGCTTGCCTAGGTAGGCCATTTTCCACATGGGTTCCTCCCCACAACTGTGTGCCACTCTGCATAATAGTGACAGATATAGTGTGCAAATGGCCAAGGCAGGCGTGCCAACAGCGAGGCTCAGTAGATGTGCCTGAATGAGCCACCAGGCGACACCAAGTGTGGTGTCCGAGTTGGCAAAGCCACACTGGACGGAATAGCTTATCACCTGTTTCAAAATGTAATTAGCGGGGCAGCTATCTAGCTAGTTGCATAAAGTGAGCAGAATGGCTGCAAGCGGGTGCACATCACTTCCAACCATGATTTGCATATACGGTTGGCTTCAGAATAGCATACAATGCCTAGGGCACTGCTTATTAACCCTATCTGTCCCCAACATTGTATACCTCGTGAAAAGGTATTAAGGTCACCTGAGCCATCCACGAGAAACAGGATTTGATTAAAAAAAACGTAAACGTATTTATCGATTTTTTTGGGGGGGAGGAATTTTTTGTACTCACGCTTAATAGTCCTTTTTTCTACTCTAATTGAGACAAACTGCAATCTTTGAGACCTTAGTCTAAACTTTGACCGTGCTAAGAATGTTAATCCATCGCATGTCGAAGCACAGCCTAGAATGAGGATGTAGCTCAAATATAGACGGCTGTCACTTCCGGGGCGAGTGACGCGTCTCCTATGCTTATATTCGCTGATTTGTCTGGTACTGGCGCCCCTGGTGCCAGAAGGGCAGGGTGTCAACAAATGGGTTAACTGTGGGATGGCCTTGTCACGCTTCACTGGCAGCAGGAAGAAGCTTATCTGTCACCTATCTATCTCGCTGTCCCTGTGGCTGTATTGAAGTTGACAGCCTGTTTTTGGAATCAGATTGGTTTCATTAAGTCCACATAGTTTTGTGAATTACTTTGAACAACATACCTAGGTGGTTTTGATTGATTAATGCTTAATTTGTCAACAGTACAGGTTTGAAATGCAAAATCTAACTTCTAAAGATGTGTCTCAGACTAGTCTGGACATTGAATTTATTGTGATGGTGTCACCGAAGATAGCTTATCTACAAGCTCACACACCGACGTGAACTGAGCTTAGATATCAGCTCTTGTCTGCGATGTACAGTATGCATACACAAATCTGATCTGATCACGTGGATAGTAATCACTCATTCCTAAAGATCAGATGAGATTTGAGAAACCAATCAGATTTGCCTATTGCGGTCTGAACAAAGCCTCTCTCCTGTCTTGATGTCTCCTGTTGCATCTGTTTGTCTGCCCAACATAGTTATCTGTGTTTCAGTTTACTGAGTCCCATCTCCTTGGTCCTTTCTGCCTTCTTTGACCTTGTGACTGTCCCTGGGTTTTCTAGTGTGAATTACTACCCCCTTTTGCGTTTGTTTGGACTGCTTTCTCGGGTATGACCTCGATCTGCCTTCTTGTCCTTTTGTGTGTTTTAAGAAAGACTCTGTATGGAACCAGCACTGCCATCTGCCAGCTGGGTTCTTTTCATCACCACAGGGAGCGTGATGAAAACATGATACACATTCAGTATATAACCACATCCCACACATCAGCTGCTATCACATGAAAGCAGATACACATTCAGTGTATGACCACATCCCACACATGGTACTTAGTGATTACACTTGGTGCCTTGTCTTTAATTACCCTACAATTCTGTCTCTGCATAGCTAGGCTATTGACTCACCCAGTGCTGTCTAGTCACGACTTTGGTCACAATTTTCCTGACATATTCCCCATTCCCCTTCATATAACACACAGGTCTTAAAGCAACAATGAGACTTTTTATGTTGTGGCTCTGCAGGAGTCCTGACGCCACTCGCTCATCCCCTGGTTCGCGGAAGTAATTTCCCTATGGAGAATAACATGGGGTCATCTTAAAATCGTCTCATATAAGAATTGTGATCCAAAGATAAACCGGGAGGTGGCTCTGTATATATCTGTGTATTGTTTATGTCAGTCACTCATTATTTGATACAGTCTGTTTCTAGTGAAAATGTAACTAATTCGGCAGCAGTAACATCAGCATTTTCTCGCAAACAGTTGATTCTTTATATTATCGATGAAAACCGCCAGGATGATTTGTTTATTTTTCAAACACTTCTATGAGGCGATCTAAGATCCCTGTATGGGGATTATAATAAAAAATACACAAACCTGCGCCCTCTAGCGATATTGACGTCAGACTTTGGTGCTATACATACATTTTATAATGGAAGTCTATGGGGGATTGGATCAGGCTGAAAAGCCCACATACTTTGTCATAGATTAGTCATAGTTGACTGACAGGTCAGACAACACAGCGTGGTCACAATGGAGCCACACTGTTCCCATGTGTATCCGAGAGCCATTTGTCTTTGTTTCTATCCTTACCTTTTTTTAATATATCATAGCAGATCCAATTTGCTGAAATTACACATAAGGTCAAGTGTGTAATCTTTGCCTTGCCTGCAAAATGTTGTTATTCAATGACCTATATGTCAATTCGTATCTAGATTCATTTTATTTCAGTAATGTATTCCAAAATTGAGAAGCTTCAGCATCAGATTTTTACAACTGACCATTTCTGTGGCCGTTCTGTGCCTACTATCATACTGCTGGAAGCGCCACTGGTAACCACTAGTCGCTAGATTCTATTGATTCAGTGCAGAATTATATAAGCTGCATCCTCAGAGTTACTCACAAAGTCTTTGCATCATAAAATACCAGGGCTTAATTTCATCTTAATTTATTAATCACAGAAATTATTTAGTAAGTCAACAAGCAGAGTGACTCATCCTCCATCTTAACACGTCGCAGGTGGAATGCTTACTTG
This sequence comes from Protomyctophum bolini, assembly GCF_963924005.1. Lineage (NCBI taxonomy): Eukaryota > Metazoa > Chordata > Actinopteri > Myctophiformes > Myctophidae > Protomyctophum > Protomyctophum bolini. Next base: position 32,147,143 of record NC_137880.1, read on the forward strand.
TAAAGCACGGCTCCATAAAAAAGTATGGTGTTATTATGTCGCTCTGACAGCCTTGAGCTCAAAACTACGGAGGTAATTTGATCATCTCAGCCATTTACATTTTGCCTGTGTTAATTAGAGTGCTGAATGACTCCTTAAATTAGCCCTGGTAAACCAACAACAATCTTCAAGATAATCTTTCATTTTAGTCCAAAGGCCACCAGCCCTTTGTCTGTAATCAGTTTGGCTGGTGACATGTTTTAGTCTGTCTCTCTGTCTCTCATCCAATATCCAATTACCACTGTCTGCCACACTTGCTAATGTGACAGCTTGCCAGCGGAGTTGGAGGAGTTGTATTTTATTGTAACGACGGTATTCTGGCACCGCAGTATTCAACGCTACAGCAACTCAACATCAGAGCGCTCGGTTCACACCTTGCAGCCTTCACAATGGACATGCATGGAAATGCTGGTTTGTTCCTTCTGATGGGGGCTGTGTGTGTGTGTGTGTGTGTGTGTGTGTGTGTGTGTGTGTGTGTGTGTGTGTGTGTGTGTGTGTGTGTGTGTGTGTGTGTGTGTGTGTGTCCTCAAAAAACCCTTGTCAGTAAACCCGTCATGGAGTTGGAACGGTGACATTATTTCAAACTATAATCAGTCAAAATGTGACAGAAAAATTACCACCTTCCCTCAACAGCAATCAGTC
>NC_137880.1:32148023-32248023 GCF_963924005.1 Protomyctophum bolini
AATCAGTCACACCCATGTGCCAATCAACTCTTCTGACGCTCTCACTAATAGACATGTCAAAGACTCCTACGCTGGCGAGCCCAGTGAGGCTGTTGGTGTTTTGTTGTTGCACAAAAAAATAAATCAATAAAACTGTCGTAAAATATTCAGCCAGATTGCTGTTTAGCAATATTTCTTTATTTACCCAGGGAAGTAGCTGAGCACAGGTGCTCATTTTCAGCAACACCCTGCACATAGAAACACACAGACAGCCACACACACATTAAAACCTGGGAGCTGACCAGTACAACCACAGTCTTATACTGTTGGCCACTAAGCAGCTCCAGGGGGAGCAGTTGGGGGGGTTCAGTGCCTTGCTCAAGGGCACTTCAGCGGTGTTGGGTGAGTGATGACAATCACTTCCCCACCCAGATTTTTCCTGCCCGTCCGGGGAATCGAACCGGCATGAAATTTACCTTTGACTGTTTCTACCAAAACATGTACAGGTATTCATCACTTCGGGACAGCCTACTGATCATAACCACCAAGTTTAATTAGATTGTCCATCCGTTCTACGGTATGTTTCTATAGAAAGTCACACCTTGACCCTGATTGTGACTTTGACCTTTTACTTTCTCACAGCAGAAGTTAATCATCTATTTGGAGCACTGAGCAGCCTCACTCAACCTTTGTGATAATCTGGCCAAATATTCTCAAGTTATCTTGCTAGCAAAACACATACACACACACGCACACATGCACGCACGCATGCACACACTCACACATACACACACCCCAAGACCAAGACCAATGCCATGCAGGATCGCTTGCATATACTGTAATGCAAGCATTGGGCATTGGGAAAGAAGCCCATGTGAAATGATCCTGATTCTTAATAATGCCATATAATTCCTCTTCCTTTCCTGTTCCATTAATTACCTTCTCCAACTTGCGATCTATTAACAGAGAGCGGGACATCACATCTCTAACAGTGCGGTGCTGTATTTAGATTCATCTCACTGTGTGGGCTTGCGTTCCAAATTGAAACTGATCGTGTTCCAGTCCGGTGGGACCGAACGAGCTCTGCTCCTCTACACTCCGGATGCCAGCATCGACTCGGTTCCATCTGAGCTGGAAGATAAGAAGACCCCACTGGCACCCCCCCCCCCCAACAGGTGACCAGTGTCCAAGTGTAGACCGAGCTCCGACTAGGGACATTCTGACATTCTGAGATGACAACACTACTGTACATGCATATTGTATCATTCAGTCGATTCAAATTAGAAAATATATTAATGCAGCATCCGCAGCATCCGTCTTTCAACACAATCCGCTGACGGTAAATTAAAGCTGAAGGGAAAATGACGATATATATATATATGATGATGAATATTGGCGACAATGTTTGCTCTATACAGAGTGCACAGTCAAGTGCATCAGAATTCAGAAAGCCTGCATGGGCAGTGGAAATGTATACGGGCTGGTTCTATAGGCGGGTGCCAGAAAGAAAATGGAGAGAACGTCCGCGTAGGGAATGACGACTGACTGGATAATACCGGTATGTCATGTCATGCACTTGGAAGGTCTTGCAACAGGTTGGCCGTATAGCAGGGAGGTAAGGTTGCTGGAGGAGAAGGAACTGAGGAGGTGTGTGTGTGTGTGTGTGTGTGTGTGTGTGTGTGTGTGTGTGTGTGTGTGTGTGTGTGTGTGTGGTGTTGTGTGTGTGTGTGTGTGTGTGTGTGTGTGTGTGTGTGTGTGTGTGTGTGTGTGTGTGTGTGTGTGTGTGTGTGTGTGTGTGTGTGTGTGTGTGTGTGTGTGTGTGTGTGTGTGTGTGTGTGTGTGTGTGTGTGTGTGCGTGCCTGTGCGCGTGTGCTGTCGCTTCCCTGTAATCTGACCACAGCGATGAGATGGAAAGGAGGCAGGAGCGAGGCAGAGCGAGTGTAAAGTGAATGTGTCACACAGGCAAGGCCCCTGGGAAGTCCGTAAACACTGTTCACTGACGGCTCTGATTACATACACACGTATACTGGGAGTGTGAGAGGGAGAGAGGGGGGACAGAACGAGGGATATGAGGAGGAAGGAGATGGGAAGGGAGGAAAGAGAGAGGGAGCAGGAAGGAGACAGCAGAAAGGGGACGGGACGTGACAGGGGAGCGAGGGAAGACACTCAGACAGGAGAGAGTTTAAGTGTGGGAATGGAGCGGTATGCGTCAAATAATTAAGAGAAACATGGCTAGTGGTTGAAAATGTAAAAGCAGGTGGAGTGAGAGAATGAAACACTTCACAATCAAAGTCGATCTCGCTTTGGCTTGTTAGGACGTGTTGTTGTTGTTTTCCATTTGCCAGCCAGTCTTTGTTCAGGTTGTTGGCTCCGCAGGAAATTATGCGGTCGACAAGCCCCTGCTAGGCGGTTGTGAGTGCATAACTCTATCAGGGAGTCAGGACATGGATTTGCCTGCTCAAGTCGATATTCCCGGCTTGGCTAAACTCATTTCCATTTGCATTGCGTCAACTCTGGGGCTCCATGTGCTCCCCGCTATGCGTATTGATCTCACGCTGCTTCAGCGTCTGGGATCGTTTGTGAATGGAGGACAAAAAATTGTTGTTCTAACATTCATCGGGTCATCAGGGACGCTGCGCAGCTGTGGTGACTTGCAATGAGACCGTTGACCACATTATCCGTGGCAATTTACAATGTTATTTCAAATGGCAAAAATCTAAAAGTTCACAATGCATTGTATCATGGAATGTTGTGAGGTTGTGGATGGTCTGTTTGGTAAAAATATAAAGGCTTAAGTGTTAAAGTGTGTGTGGACTGACATGGTACTCTCTGTCATGGTCATGGACTGGTTTTCTTGCTGTACGGTTTTGCAGGCGCACAATGAATTTTGAGCAGTTTTTGATTACTGATTTATAGCGAATTAATAGTACCCTCCGGCGCAAGAACTGAGGTCCTCAAATGACACAGGTATTCAAACCTCTTTCACCGTGACCTTACCTTGTTTCCCGTATAATCAATCAGCCAACGGGAGGAAGGGCGGAAAATCAATGGGTCTAGAAGGCCACATACAGCCTGTCGGGGTGGACCTATAATGGGACAGGGCGAGAGGCAGCAGAGATGAAGGTGGGTAATGAGACCAAATGTTCCTCTGTCTTTGGGCTCAAGGTTGTTTCTGGTCCTGATAGCCATCTGCATTCAGCGGCTGGGTCCAGATGGATTAGTTTAATATTGAATTAGAGGAGTCTCTTTTAGAATGCCTCGCCAGCCTTGTCCAGACCTGGCTTGTATAATGTCCCGTGTCATTCATTGGCAGCAGCACTCTCTCCTCGGCTGGCAGGCAAAGAAATCTGGTGGGGAGACACGAGGAGGTGAGGAGAAAGGTAGGTGTGAAAGGAGCGACGGGACGGGGGGTGGGGGGGGGGGGGGGGGGGAAGAGAGAGGCTAAGCCCAGGCAGCAGTACTATACTACACAGTGGGCGGCAGTGGCTCAGGGGTAGAGTGGCCAGGAGAGCATGCTGGATTGATAATTGATTGATTTGATTGATAATTTTATTAGACAATTAGATGCAAACAGTACAGGGTACAGTCAAGCACAGCATTGGTCCAAAAGGACGGTACCGAAGAAAGACCTTGCGGTCTTGTTTCCATTCGGGTCCCATGCTGGATGGGATCCACGAGGTTCCCAGTTCGATTCCGCGCTCCCCCAGAGTTCGTGTCGAAATGTCCTTGAGCAAGACACTGAACCCCCTAATTGCTCCTGATGTGCAGGTTGTGGTGCAGGTGTGTGAATGGGTGAATGTAATGCACAATCTTTATGTAAAGCACTATAAATTATCACTATATAAATGCACCATTTCCGGTACAAACGAACAAAGCCAGGGTGTGTAGTCAGCACAGTGGTCATACATCATTATATCATAACTTAACCACATTCAACCTGGGGTAAAAAAAATATAGGTGAAGAAACCTTTTGAAAATTGCAAATGTTTCTAGACAATATGAATCAACCAATTCAACAAACTTGTGTGAAATCCCAGCTGAGGCATGAGACAACGATCACAAAGTAGGGCTGGCTTAGTCAGGACCACATAATTACACACAGGGTTTCAGTATATTGATCCTGAATCCTACTTATCCTCCGCTCTCCCATCCTCTTCTCCTCCTTCTCTCCTCCTTCTCCTCCTCCTCCTCATCACTGGCATCATTGGCATGTACCACACCCCTACTGCAAAGAGGGAGAAAGGGTACTGCGTGAAATTGATGAGGGAAAGAAATGGAGAGTCAACAAGAGAGAGAGAGAGAGTATATCATGTGTTATTATTTTGTATCACTGTACTGTATGTAATGCTTTGGCAATATAATAATTGTCACGCCAATATAGCTATTTGAATTGAAGAGAGAGAGAGAAAGAGAGAGAGTGAGAGAGAGAGACCAGGCGGTGGGTGGGTGGTTTTATTTAGTGGGGTGAGGTTATTGTCCAAAATGTTAAATATGTTGCACAACTATACATTTCTTATAGTCTGCCTCAGTGCCTGTATTTTCTCACTGTGACAGTGCCAACGTATCAGGCTGACTTATCATACAGAGTTAACTGCATGTGTGCGTTCGTGCGTGCATCAGAGTCTCCAGGGAAAAAAGATTGACCACTGATATAAAGAGAAGTGAAAGAGAGAGAGAGAGAGAGGGGGTGCTGGAGTGGTGGGGACTCATACTGTAGAGATGTACCAGATGAGCTGTTTTTAGCTTGGAAGGCAGAGGTGAGCAGGGCTCCGTACACACACACACACACACACACACACACACACACACACACACACACACACTCCCTCGCTCATCTCTTGCCCCCACCTGGAGAGCTGGTTCCTGTGCCCTGGCAGAGTAGATGATGTTTGCTGTCACCTTGCCTTAAGTGGACTCTGTCACACTGCAGCTACCGCTGTCCTTTTCTCTCAACCAGGCTATCGTATCCTCCTCTGCGTATTGTTCTCCTCTCTCTCTCCCTACTCCCAGTCTCTTTCCATCTCTGAATTCTGCACACCATTATTTTAACCACTTAAGCCCTATTTTTGAGGCCCCTCTTATGCCCAGCTTTGTGTGTCTGTGTGTACCACGCAGGGAAATTTGAATAATTTAATAATCTAGATAGATGATCACAGCATGTCGTGTTGTGAGCTTGCTGTTTTTGAGGAGCGCTAGCTCAGCACACACTCTATTTTAGTCTTACTTTATTAGTGACTTGTTTTACTTTTATTGACTAGTATTGACTTGTTTTACTTGTATTGTTGTTAAGCACTTCTTTGAAAGGTGCTCTATAAATAAACTTTGCTTACTTATACTTACTTCACACGAGTGCGATTGTTTGCTTCTTTTTCTCTTTTGGCAACATTTTCTCCTATAATCACAGCATGCATGCCCAAGTTGAAAGTGGTTTGAAAGGATACACGTCTGGTTCATCTTGCTGTATCAGCGCTGCATTTAGCACTGAATGGTTTTCAGTACTCCCTCAAAGCAACATCTGGAAATAGCAGGAGCAGCAGCACAGAAAAGGCCCAGTGAAACATGAAGCCAGTGGTGGTATGTAACTAAATAGGCTACATTTAGGCTGCGCAAATACTGTACTTGTGTTTATCGTACTTTGACTTTACTTCAGTATTTACATTTTTCAATAGGCTACTTTATATTTATACTACTACTACATCTCAGAGGCAAATATTGTACTTTTTACTCATCCAACTTTATTGTAACCAGTTGCTTTGTAGATTTAAATACCGTAGCCTGAACAAGTTTAGCCAAATTAGAAAATAATTACTACTTTTACTTTGGTACTGTAAGTATATTTTGAAACTGGTGCGTTTGTACTTTTACTTTATTGTTACTACTTCGTTCACCACTGCAAGAAGTCGAAAGACGCCAGAGAAGGTCAATCATGCTCACAACAACAACAACAATATTAATGATAGCACCAAAGAGAGCCATTATGCATTGGGCAGATACTGTTGGACTAAATGGAAAAGAGATGGAAAAGAAGAGGCGATGGGGATAGATGGGTTTACAGCTGCAGAGGGTGCCTGGCATGGTAATGGGGGCAGACAGACGGCCTGATAGATCCGTGTGGGAAGAAGCCACAGCGCTCGCTCTGACCGGATACCAACCCTTTCCTGGAAATGTTTTTGAATTAGGCCGACTTTCTCCGCGGAGACGCTCAGCGCTCATTACCGGCCGGTTGGAACTTGGACATGCTTAGAGAGTTAAAAACTAGTATGAACAAACACACACATGCACGCACGCACACGCCACGCACACACACGACGGTCACGCACACGCCACGCACACACACGACACACAAACACACGGAGGAACCGGAAGAAAATAAAATAATTATATGAGTTTCATTATATGAAACAAATATTCACCGTTCAAGATTTTCCAAGGTGTTTCAAAGATAGCCGCCGTAGAAGCAATGCAAAGTGTTGTGAAGTATGAAATAGGGTTAAAGAGGTTAAACTGTTTCACATTTTCCTGCATGGACCACCTGGAACGGAATGCTATAGGTTTCACATGGTTCATTCCTGATCTGTGTTCACTTGTGAAAGGGTTCAGTGAAGACATTTCCCGACTATACTACTCATACTGTAGTTGCATCCATTGTTGTCAACTTGTCATATTATCAATAAGATGGTGGTGTGGGTGGGAGGGGTTGGGCTCTGCAGCTTCCAGGCAGAAATGAAAGAGCGGTGTTCGTGTTTGACCGTCACAATGGGTAGCTCAGGGCCACAGTGTCTGCGTGCGTGCGTGCGTGCGTGTGCGGTGTGAGTGTGGATGGCATTGTACGTGATCATGAACGTTTGTGTGTGTGTGTGTGTGTGTGTGTGCGTGTACACACTACTTGCACTACTTATGATAGGTATAGTACAATACTAGACATTGTGAGGAAATGCTTTCTGGTCTTCAAAATAAGTTTGTTTTATGGTTAAAAAGAAAGCTTTTAGAGTTGGCTTCCAATTAGGTTATTAAGGTTTTAGGGGGTTAGGGTTGGTGGTCATTCTAGTCAGTTTCATGCCTCGGGTTGCGTGGGTCGAGCGTGCAGATCTGATATTTTCGGCATTCCTAAAATGTTTGACGTTCCTTACAAGTATAGTAATGCAAGTGTGTGTGTGTGTGTGTGTGTGTGTGTGTGTCTGCGGTTAGCCCCCTGATACACAGTAAGGATGGATAGAGGCACAACAGATCAATATACCCTCTGACCCGGATACTAATGGATCGGCCTACTCCTCCGATTGGAGAAAAACAGCCACTTGGTGCTGGTAAATACACACACGCACACGCACACGCACACACACACACACACACACACACACACACACACACACGTGCATGTGCACGGCTGCGTTCTTGCGTGCGCATACAATACAATATTTTATTTCACTGACAGGAAGTACCTCTGTATGTTTAACAATAGGTATGAATGGCAGAAAGACACTGACTAGATGGCAGATTAATCTATAATTGGAAAAAAGATCCTAGTATGTGTGTGTGCGGTTGTGAGGCTGTATACGTATTCTCCTACTGAGCTCTATATATAAATAAATCACGTGTCGTTCCTGTACACGTTAAGACCAGTTTTTATTGTACCTCCATAGTTTTTTGTTGTTGTTTTTTTTTGTTGCATTTTCCAGCACCTATATGCCTCCTATATGACTGTACAGCAGCTGTTCTCAAACCTTTTCATTTCTATTGAGCCCCAGTTTGGTTTGCATTAGGCCACGGACCACCATAACTCTGAGAGTGTATAAAAGTAAGGGTCTAAGAAGGAGGAGGCTCCTGCATTTAAGTAAGTAAGTAGCCTTGCCGAGCCATGAGGGCAGGAGCCTATCTCCTGTTTCTGTAACGTGAGGCAGCTTGATGTACAAGTACAACCCCTGGGCATGACGCTAGTATGTCGCAGGGACGTACCCCCAATCCAACCCTTGATGCTGAGTGTAAAGCAGGGAGGCACTGGGTCCCATTTTTAGAGTCTTTGGTATGACCCGGCCAGGTATTGAACCCCGACCTCCCAGTCTCAGGGCGGACACTCTAACCACAAGGCCACTGAGCTGGTTCCTGCATTTAAGCACTGGTTAAATGAAATGACTAGTACACTTCATCTTGAGAGAATAAGGTATTTCCTGCAGAAACAGGGAGAGACAGTTTGATAAGGTTTGGCTGCCCCTTGTCCATTACCTGAGTAGAAACAATTAATAGACAGGATACCATTGACTGTACGCCATTTTCTTTCCAGATGTTTTCCATGAGCTTTCTATCATCTTATTATATAGTATGCAGTGTCACTGAGCAGTATGGGTGGGAGGGTTGAGGGATTTCTTTCTCTTTTTTTGTCTTGTTTATTTTTTCTTTCATTTTGTTTCATAAAAAACACATTTGACAACAAAAAGAAAAGTAAGGGTCTATGACTCTATGTTAAGGCTAAATGTTATAGTCCCCCGCTGGACGGCTGGCATAACCGTCTGGGCGCCTACTGTAGGCTGGTAATCCAGACAGTGTGTTGCGGGTTCCAGTCCCGATCCCGTTACGACCTTTGCTCTGTGTCCATCTCTCTCCCCATTTCCTGTCAGTCTACTGTATACACCTATCAATAAACAATTTACAATTTAGGCATTTGGCAGACGCTCTGGGTCGTCCTCAAACGAGCCCTCCATCGTCGTTTCCAGTCATCCCGGTTCTCCATACATCCGGCCAGTTCGTTGCACTACTCAGACTACTGCATCGTTCTTGAGTACATCCACGTATGTTAGCGTGGGACGTGCTCGTGACCGATGCCCGTGTGTTGGTTCCCAGAGCACCAGTTCTTGATGTCTAAATTGGCAGTGTCCTACTGGTCTCATTCTCCTGGCTGCTATTTTCTGGCTCACCCTTGGTAATCCCTCATACAGAGTCTTGTTAGTAACATGTGCAGTCTTGCTGATGTTAAGTACTGTACGCAGCATTCTGGTGTAGCACACCAGAATACATCACATACATACAAAGTAGTATTCAAGAAACATGCGTAAGCTAAGAACGTAACAGTGGAATCTCTATATAATTAAACTATACATATAAACTATACATATACTATACTATACTTAAAGGTAAAGGTGAAGGTATTATATAGTCTCCCAGATTCCGTTTCTTTCCTATCAATGGATCATTTAGTGACCTTCATTCACCTAGAACCTAGAAGCAATGCACAGGTTGACCTGTAACCCCCAGGTCCCGGGTCAAGAAATGTTTTTTGGTGGGACGGGTCAGAGCAGGTGAAATTATTCATATATGCGGGCACCTGCAGACACCACTTTGAGAATCCCTACTGTACATGGCAGAAGTCACTTTTGCCACTTAGCATTGCCCCAAAACCGAATGACAAAATGACACTTGATGTCAGACACTTTTGTCAAATTAAACCATTTATTGCAAAGATATTGCATTACATTTAGCATGTGACTATACGCTCCTATGATATTACAGATATGTATCTGCGAAGCATGACACAGAATCTGAGATCTCAAACTCCCCCTTACATGGCATAGAGCGCCGAAGTCCTGACATCACTCGCTCATCCCCTGGTTCATGGAGGTTTTTCTCTATGGAGAATAACAAGGGGTCCTCTTAAAATCGTCTCATATAAGAATTGTGATCCAAAAGTAAACAAACTGGCTCTGCGATATCGTCGGGGAGGTGTCTCTGTATCGTTTTCGATGTGACAGTCAGTCATATTTGATACAGTTTGTTTCTAGCAAAAATGTGACTAATTCAGCAGCAGTAACATTAGCGTTTTCTCTCAGTCAGTTTATTCTTCATATCCATATGAGTGAAACGGCCTGGATGATTTGTTTATTTTTCAAACACAGTTCTTATATGAGGATTACAATGCAAATAACCTGTGGACTCTACCGATATTGATGTCAGACTTCGGTGCTCTAACGTTGAGCCCTCACGGGCATAACTAACATACACAGATATGACATCATACAATTAACACACTATTGACATATAGTGAAGAGCTAAATGCCACAAGCAGGAGGTTGGGGAGGTGGAGGAGATTCGTCACTGACATAGAGTGCAGTGACATACAGTATAGGCTTAACTCGGTGACGCACTATGAGCTTGCATAGCTGCTATTTTTCAATAGCTAAAGTTTAAAATAATGTTTAAAGCTAATAAGTCAACTCAGATGTGTTCCAGGTATTACTGGGTTAAGCTTGTAGTATGTACAGTGAACGGCGTACTGCTTAAAAAGACCACCTATTGAACCACTAGGATTGTGGCGCACAGTATGTGGTAGATTGTTAGCGAGATCGTTGTTAGCTATCTATCGCTAAGCTCCATTCTTTTGCGAAATGCCCCTGAGACACTCAAAACATAGAATGTCTAGACAAAATCAAATAACTCTACCAAAGCAACATTCCACCAGAGCATGGCTTGTTATCCTAAAAGGATGTTATCAAAGAAGAATTTCACTGAAGAGCAAGACTGCAACAAAACGTTTACTTTATTGCGCTGGTTCGTCTTAAAACATTTTCAAGTCAAGGACATTGATGTAATGTTGATGCCTTTTTCGCACAGCCTGGGAGTCGAGAGGCGCTGATGGGGTGCGCCTTTTACAGCCCTGGCTACTACTAGCCGCTGTGTTCATTTGGACCGCACGCAAGTGGTTATATAACCTCACAAAAGCTATGCCTAACCCTAACCTCACAAAATATGCCTAAACCTAACCTTAACCCTATAACCGTGACATACTTTATCGGCCCAAAAAGTAGTTGCGGTTGTTGGAAAAATAGTGGCAGCAGCAGGATTCGAACCTAGTAGGTGTGGTCTGTGAGTCTAATGACCAGCGAGGCAGGCCACTGAGCTGGCTGCCTGAATGTGGTTTTCTGTATGAAAAAGCCCCGCCCCGCGGGCGCTGAAAAACAAGTGCCCCGTCGAAAAAGGGAGTCCCCATATGGCAAAGACACTTACTATTGATGATCTCCTGAAATTGGGCTGGCCTAACCTGTCATTGAATGGGTTGTGATTGATGACATGATCAATACTGTGAGGTAAACAAAGCACGTCCAAACGATAAAGTCCCTGCAGGTGCTGGACAGAAGAACAGTCTGAAATAGGAAAATAAAGTCTGCACATTGGATCGTGCACCACAAGGGATTTAATGGATCAACACCAAGGGGACATTTTGAGCTCGCTAGCTCTTCCTCAGACTAAGGAAGAGTTAGTGGTCTGGGTGGAGAAACAAAATCAATCATAGAAGGTTAAAAGCAGGGTTTAAAAATGTCAAGCACAAAAGGATATTGCTGACAGTAGCTAAAAATAATAACTTTTTAACACAAAGGCCTTCCTAAACAAAATGTTTTTTTTAATAGCCCAGGGTCTACGGTGCACAAAGCACTACAGAGAGTTCTGTGGACGGCCCAGAGCATCATCAGAGGTGAGAGACTCTCCCTCCAGGGAATACATGAGATGCAATGTGCAGCCACTGCAGAGCAGCAAGGACACTCATCGCACTCAAGTGCAAACAAGATATAAGCCTACATGATGTTTGGGTTTATGCAACGCCACTCATCCCTGCCACTGTCACATTCAGCCCCTTATGCCGCTCTGGGTTAGGCTACCTGGCCTGGCAGAGATAAGCGCTCCGCGAGCACCCGTTTCTCGTTGAATGAATGTGCAAAGGGCTTTTGCACTTTCATATACAGAAGAGATTCACAATCAATTTATATCAGCCAACACCGAATGCTTCAGTTTTGTATGTCTTTTCTATGTAAATGTGTTTACTTACGTATATGCAATGTGCTTAACATTTGCATTTTGTGTGAAAGCAATTACAAATGATGCAAACTAGGCTATAGCCACACACATACAGCAACCGTTTAAGGCAGCTGCAAGAACAAAAGAAGACAATAATAAAACACTTCCAGCTTTTTTAAGTTGGTATAGTGTACATCCACCAGCTGGGGATATACCAATACATTACACTTAAGGGCAGGACGTCCTCCATGTTGTGAAAGCAATGAGAAATTCCCGTCTTGCAATAAGCATATTTGCTCTGCCCATTTAGGTCATGACCTCAAAAAAATGCATGCGTGCGTGCGTGCGTGTGTGCGCGCGCACGCAGCCAGCCAGCCAGGGACCCAGGGACACACAGAGCTGTCTATAGGAGTGGTTGCACCACTCAAAAAGAAAAAGAAAATACTCACAGTGGAACTCCAGGTTGTGCAGTCAGTCATCCTATAGTCTGTATGGGAAATGTTCCACAGAACTCACATTGATTGTACCATCCGCTGTCCGTCAATAGAAGACACATTCCAATGAGCACAACACTATCTCCCTCTCTGTATAGCATGAGCAAATCATTTGAATGGTCTCATTCTGAATGCTATCTGACATCCAGTTATCTCCCCGGAGTACCCTTCCCCAGGGTTTGATTTGAAAAAGGTTTCTTTACCACTCAATCCTTATACAGTGCTCACAACACAATCTACATCTCATGAGCTTGTAGATCTGCTATTTTGGTTATTCGCAGTAAAAAAAAAGGAACATTCCTGACAATGCCTGACAATCGCAGTGCGTGCATGCGTGCATGCGTGCGACGTGCGTGCGTGCGTGGGCGCACGTGTGCTGTCTGCCAGTCAGCTACGGGTATCTGTCTCAAATCTTTCTAGAGAGCAAGCCAAGACAAATGTGTTTTAAATTGTAAGGGCTTTCCTGGTGGCTCAACAATTGCTCTTACAGTATATCTGCAATATCATACTGTAGTTTTGAGTCAGGGCCAATGTTGTATGTCCTTCCTGCCTCTCTAACTTAAGTGGTGAAACTCGGACTTGGACTTCTCTCAAATGATTTGAGACTTGATTTCGACTTGATACCTACTGTATGGGATATTTTTGAGGGGCGCTAGCTTTGAGGCTTTGTGTAAACACAAACATTGTTTTGCTACCACCACCTACAGTATGACACTATGAAACTAGAGTGTAAACACAAACATTGTTTTGCTACCACCACCTACAGTATGACACTATGAAACTAGAGTGTAAACACAAACATTGAATGCCATTGATATGACTGGCCAGTTTGAGTGTTTGTGTAAACACAAACATTGAAGACGAAGGTGAGGACGCAAATTGTGATTGGCCGGAAGGAGATGATGCATGATGATGTATGATGATAAGAGCACCCCTCACTTTGTTTACCCAACAAAGAAGTTGCAGAGCACTGGTGCTTTTTTCCCTTTTTATAGCAACACCCTGCACAATCACAGCCACAAAACCTGGGAAGTTCCCAGTAGGCTAGAACCATTATATTCCACATGGAGCAGTTGGGGTTCAGTGCCTTGCTCAAGGGCACTTCAGGGGTGAGTGGTGGTGGCCAATAACTGCCCGGGACTCTCTCTGTCTTAACCGTTAAGCTATACCGCTTCCCACTGCACTACGCACCCATTTATTTAACTGTAGAGCAAGTAAAGACTATTGTGACAGCAGCCAGGTTGAAGTTCTGCATATCAGAGTCCTACATTTTATGGTTTGGGAAAAGATAGAACTACTGTGAGGACAATCACATTAAAATAATGAGACTATGATCAAATCTCAATCAAATTCTATTTGATAAAAATCTATTTTCATGATTGAACTACAAACAGAATATTATTTTAGTACTATGATAAAAAAAATATTTATCTTGATGATACTATTGTCATCATTAATAAGATACAATCTAATATAATACAATGGCATTACGAAAAAAAATGTATTGAGGATACTATGATCAAAATATTGAATGATGGTATGATCGTATTTAAGGCTGATATTATGATCAAAATCATTTTAATGAGGATACTACAACCGTCCACAAGCTTATTTTAATGATGTTTCCACGATCCAAATATTTGATTGAATAGTAGTATCGTCATTAACTATGGCTAACAACGATAGTATGATCAAAATCCTCCTTTTGAAGCAAAAGTGGAGGTAAACTTTGTGGTTTTTGGGTGGTAGTTTGAACGGATGGTTTCATATTGATTTTCAATTGAGAGGCTTTCAGAGTCTTGTGTCTCTGGTTTCCCACATGGAGAGAGAGGATTTGTTCATATTCAGAAACACTGAATGGGCATTAATGCAGTCCATTCAGCATGTCCTTATTGGACAGCTGCACAGAGCGCTGATTCAGGTATTTTGAATTCAGCATTAAAATAATTTATGGAAAATGTGAACCCTTACACATGGGATGATACTAAAACTGTCTGGGAAAATAGGATAACTTAATTTCAGATAATAACAGACAACAGCATTCCATGCATACTTATTTTTGTATGATGCATTGATTCAATTCAAACTACCATACTACACTGTTTGATACATTAGCCAATATTATGTCCAGCTGTTGAACTTCAATGCACACTGCACAGATGTCGTGTATATTTTTGTTAGATTTTGGTCTCTTAATTTTTAATCCCTCATCTGTACTAGCAATATAGGCCTATTAAATCCTAAAAAAAAGAACTGTTAGTACTTCAATGAGAGTAGAGTTTTGGTCATTGTTCAATACGCATATTGACAATGTATCTTTCTATCTCATAACAACATACTCGGGTTGTACCTTGGTCTGACATGAGCAGATCTGTCTCCTGGCTGTCCCATACCGTTGTCTGTCTTCATTTCACTTTCTGTAGGTCTATGTCATTTTTTTCTGTCCGCCCGCCTGTCTGTTTACATTCATGCACCTGTCCACCAAGCCATTTTTCTCTGTCTTTCTGATTCAGTCAATACTTCTCTCATTTAGCCTCAGACCATGCCCTCAAGGCAAGCTCTCCCTTGAGGGAAGATGCAATTTATTTGGAATGGAATCTTAACTCAAGCGGTGATATGTTATCTATGTTAATTTTGATCCTGGCATCTATGGTCAGTGTGGGGAAAGCGCACACACACACAGTTTATTTCCGGCAGGATGCTATTCAATATGCACCTACTCATTAAATTTGCTGGTGAGTGAGGTTAGAGCAGTTTCCACTCCCAGACATATCCCGACTGCTCTGATAACTTACTTTGCATAACAGCCAATCTTGTCAGATCTTCCCACGGGAATATTATACTAGGCCGCACGGGCGAATTGGCAGATGGAAAAACCGATCATGCGCGGCAAGGGATGTAAGTACAGGAGGGGACAGTCCAGCGGTGACATTTAGCAGAGGACGGCTGCCCTTTAACAAAAGTCAATTTAACCCGCTCACACAAAGGTCAGTGTGCTTAGCCGAGCCCTTTTCACTCGCCTAAAAACTGAACCATAGCAGTCAATCAGTGACACAGTGACAGGTGTACAGTGGCACATCATCTGTTCGTCATTTTCATGCTTTTACACTGACCTGTGTAGTCTTGCAGTAGTAGAATATTATCTTCAAATAAGTAATAAACCTGAATGATAGTGAGTAATAAAATCACTCATTCATTTAGTCAGGTATTTAATCTGTATCAAATCTTTCCAAAGAGCAAGCCAAGACAAATGTGTTTTACATTGCAGGGCTTTCCTGGAGGCTCAACATTCACTCTTACAGTATCTGCAATATCATAAGTTTGAGTCAGAAGTTCAGAGCCCATGTTGTATGTCCTTCCTCTGCCCTAAGCTAAGACTCAACACTTGAAGACGTATTGTGAAATGGAAAAATACGTTTTTCACACTTTTAGAGCATATCGTGGTCATCATGGGCATACGTACCTAGTCCATAAAAATCAAATTTTAATTATACTTCCTCCAAACATGGCTGATTTTGATTTAATCTCATTCAAGATGACATCCAGACAACTCATTTTAAACTTATAATCAGCATGCAAAAATATGTATCTGAAAACATTATAGATTAGTAAATAAGCCACGTAGTATAGCTGAGCTGACCGTCTCTCACTTGTAAACAAACAGACTCCATGCGGATGTACTAACTAACTAACTAGTGAAGCCTGAAGGGATGCAACGCTCCAATTGGTTCAGAAATACACAGGCTTCCGTTTCAGTCTGAAACATAAAAAATAAATAACAAATATTTCACTATATCTTTAAGTTGTGAAATTCAGTACTTAGTATTCTAAGTAAAACAAGAATGACTCTCAGGTGCAATAAGCTCTTGTAGCGCCCGTTTTCGTTTTGGTTGGTTCACTCACTGTGTTTTGTTATGGTTGTGGCGTTCAGAGTATGGGGTTTTTATGCCGTTTAACTTCAGACTATCATTGGCTTAGGAGGCAGCCAATCATGACTAGGTCGCTAGTTTATAGAGCATAGCAGTGGGCGTGGTTTTCTCGACCCACTGACAAATCGGCCATTGAGTTTTACAAAAATATTGATATCAATTATTTTAAGCGTAGAATCAAGCCATCCAGGATCCTGGTAAATCATGACCATGAAAGAAAAGAGAAAAAATTAAAAATTAAATGAGCATTCAGTGATTTGGGTGATATGGTCAGCACACTCTATAGTAGGGAAGATTATCCAAACAAAAAGGGGGAAAAAATATATTTGAATTAAGTGAAACCACTGAATATCCCTTTAAGACTTTGGAACCAACCTATTGGATATACATTCTTTAGTAGTAGTTCCAACATTTTATAGATTTATTTTATTTTATTGGATTTCTTCTTTTGGAATCCTATTTTTGACTAGGGTGGTTTGCACTAAAATGTCAAAAATATTTTTCTTATTGCAACATTTATTTTTCTGCAGGAGAAAGAAGCCGATTCTGTTGCAGATGAAGACAGACAGGCAGGCAAAGCTGTTAAACCACTGCTGTGAATCAGGAGAATTTACTTCAAAGGTGAGCTGAGCTATATACGCAAACGTGGAATGCTGATTCAAGGATGTTATCATTGCCTCAGATGTATATTTCCTGACCTGCGCCTTTGTGATGCACTGCCTGTAGCAGTGTTATTTCCATCTGTTACAATACATCTCCTACGTTCATGTTGTTTAACTTGTTTTTAAGATGCAGCAAAGTTGTTCCCTTTCTGCACAGGACTTTATACATTGTCAAAGTCATTGCTTCATAATCGGGAAAATGGGGTATATATCCCTCATATATGCGCGCGCACACACACACACACACACACACACACACACACACACACACACACACACACACACACACACACACACACACACACACACACAACAATGAGGTGCACCTGTGTGTAATTAACTCGTAATGTGGCTGTGTGGAAGTGTATTCACTGGATTAATTACACTGTTGAGCCCAAATGTGCCTCCGGACTGTGTTTACCCACCAGGGAAGAGGAATTATTAATGCAGGCCTTCTTTTAGTTACAATACGCCTGTGTTGCTAAATTGGATATTGTTACAGTACATGTGGTACTGTGTGTATAGAGTTGGTCTACCGTCTATAATGTCAACAAAGTGAGGGCATCTGAGCTTCAGCTTTTTGAGTTCTTTGAAATATGTACACTTGTACAGTAGACCTAAAGCCTTGCTTTTCTGAAATCAGTTGGTTGTCGATGAATACACTTGTTATGCGTATTAGAACAGAAATGCGTTCCTTTCTAACCCCAATTTTACAGAATTTACGATCTACGGTCTCCACACTGTTAGAAAAATTGCCATCAAAAGCATCTGACAATGTTTGAAGTATTAACCAGAGGACTAGGACTTGCTTTTCTGAAATCAGTTGGTTGTCGATGAATACACTTGTTATGCGTATTAGAACAGAAATGCTTTCCTTTCTAAGCCCAATTTTACAGAATTTACGATCAAACTGTCTCCACACTGTTAGAAAAATTGCCATCAAAACATCTGACAATGTTTGAAGTATTAACCAGAGGACTAGGGGGAAAGGCAACAAAGGAACTTGTTGGAACAAAGAAGTAGCTTGGTGCACTCCTCCATGAGGCACACACACTTAAACCGTCAAACTGTGTCTCTCTGTCTATTCTCTGAATCTTTGTGTATCCGATACATTATCCCTATAATGTAAAAAAAGAAATCAGGAAAAAAAAACTGTATGTACAGAGTGAGTCCCGTTTTAAAAGATGTAAGTGATCTGCATCTTTTGAGGGAGGGGGTCAGGGCATTCCACGCCTGGGTGGTCGTGTTGTAGAAGGAGGATTAACCCATATTTGTTTTGAAAGTGGTACCAGATCGTTCACGCTCCCTCTAGTATTGTGGCTGTGGGTGTCACTCACTTTTTTGAGGTAATTAGTCAGGTATGCGGATACTGAGGGCATTATTGAGGGCAAGGCTGCACTTACACATTTGAATGTCAAACCCATTTCAGGTGTTAACACTTAAGGGTTGCACACCTGCCCCTGCCATGTAAATAACACTTTCAGGCAGGTGGAGTTTGCTTTCAGGTTGCCCAACCGGGCAAGTGCTCATTTGAGAGGGGACGCAAAAGTCTATAAACACAACACCAGATATGAGAGGGGACGCAACAGTCTATAAACACAACACCAGATATGAGAGGGGACGCAACAGTCTATAAACACAACACCAGATATGAGAGGGGACGCAACAGTCTATAAATACAACACCAGATATGAGAGGGGACGCAACAGTCTATAAACACAACACCAGATATCTGTCTAAACACCTGCAGGTGGCCAGAGCGATCTGTCTTCTGGTCTGTGGAATGTAAAATAAGAGCACTGTTACCTATACTGTGCTGTTTTCACTGTTGCTACACTTAAATAACAATTGTGAACACCTAGTCATATTCATAGATATGTACGTATTTGGCATACAATTGAGGCATGCCATTTTTTAAAATTGTATTTATCATTTTATAATGGACAATTAAGCCAGTTTAGACTAGCAAAATGGGTTGGAAAGAGGGTTCTGAACCAAGGCATCCAAAACTCAATTTTAAGTCTACAACCTACGGTTCAAGACGTATTGACCAAAATGCAAAGTGATCTGTTATAGTTCCATCATGAGGTAGATTAGATCAAATATTTAGGCTGAAGTTCCTTGATTACTGGCAGAATGCATAAGAAATGTGGCACTGATTGGTGTTGTAGTTTGTGAGATAAGGTACACATACACAAACACACACACGCACGCACACACGCACGCACGCACGCACGCACACAGCCCAAAGCCATCAATGATGTTATCAGACAGATTTTATTAGAGAATGTACGAGTAGCCTTAAATTGACTAGCACACCATGAATTCAGAGCAGGGAGTGAGAGATAAAATAATTCACTGACAGTAGTGGGGGTTCAAAGATCGTAAAGGTTTTAGTGGAATAATAACAATATACTTTAGAGAAGGTCAGAATTTTCTTTGCAGGCACCCAGGAATCAATGCCCAAATATTTTCTCTGCCAGAGTGTCTATTAAAAGGCAATGAAAGGATATCCCGAAAGGAGTCTTCTTGGAGTAGAATCTCATATTTTCTAGAAGACATGATTCAATGCTATGATGGAATATTGGAATCCATGGACACATTCAGTTGCAAAAATAACGAGTCCACGAGCCAGACAAGCTTTAGATTTCATTACGAAATGAGTGGGCTAAGCCAAAACTATATTAAATTGTTTATAGGGTCAATATAAGTAAATTAATATAACCAGTGGCTTTGGCTGAAAAGGAAAGACCAGCTGGTCTCCAAAATAAGCAGGCGGGCAGATGCAGAGGGGGGTGAAACTAGTGCTTTCTAGGGGATGATTTGGGGACCTAAAGATTAATACAAAATGAATATCAACATCCTAATACTGTCCAATATATTATTTAGATAGGGAGGGGGTGAAATTATGAAAAGTCAAAATATGACAAAATTATGAAAACCTCAGAATAGTAGTAGTAGTAGTGGACTCAAGTACTCAACCCCAGTACTGAGTGAGTCATAATATATTATACTGAGTCCTAGTCAAATATTACTCAACTACAAGTGATGTACATTCTTTTAATTCATACTGTACTTTTCCCCTTCCTAGAAATGTAGTGGACTCTAAACAACATTTTGAACATTTGAAATGTAGTGGGGTGAAAATACAGATATAAAAACAATGTCTGTACTCAAGTAATGCATTTTGTTACTTAATTTCCACCATTGGTCATACTTTGATTGTGGGCCACTATCATTCTGAAGGCTTCAGTCTGTCTCTGCATGCTCCTTCCTACTATGCATGCTGATGCAAGCCTTCAAGCCTTCACACTCAATTTTCACTCTGCTCTGTCTCTGTTTTTTAGCACCCCCCTCCTCCTTCTGTCAACCCACATCTCCTACCTTCTTTTCACGTCCTACATGTTTGTATATTTATTTCTTGCTGGTGATGAGTTGCTTTCTCAGCCATATAGAGCTCAGGGCCTGGGAAACGGCCGTCTGGCTTTTTGCAACCACCACCCCTGGTGCTCCTCAAGACCCACATGTGTTTGTCCCACATGAGTATTTCATTGCTAGAGTGAAAGTTAAGTTAATACGCAAGACACGCAGCGAAGCAGGCTGTGTTGTGCACAGCGTGTGATCTGCGTCTGAAAGAGCTCGAGGGCCTGCGGGAGACGGCTGTCTGGCTTTTTGGCAGATGTTGATATATGGGATGATTGTGCCTTAGCCACGCCGTACAAATTATTTCAGGAATAAAGAAATCAATAACAGTTTTAACCCCCCCCCCCCATTTTTGTACTTTGCCAGAATAAAAGTTAAAGGAGACACAGTATGCAGGCTCCTACTCCTATAGTATTTAAGCAATAAACAGCTACGTTTATAGGCCATGCCTACAATCTCCTTTGCTGTTCAAAACACTGCCATAATAGATACCAAATGCGGCAACATGAAAATCATAGACATACAAGAAAAAATTCTTCCAGAAAGTGGGCCCTGACTGTCTTCACAAAAAGGATAGTGGCTAAGCAAAATGCATGGAAGGTCCTGAACAGTATATCTTCCTTGTTTTAAAGTGATGAAATAGTAATTTGTTGTAAACCTTGCACGTATAGCCTAAGCCGACTGGATGTCAAAACAACTGCTCGTCTACACCTGCTGTTCTAGGCAAAACACAATCGCGAATGTTAATCTAGGTCGATAGTGGAAACACGCCGTTGGCATAATGATGCTGAATACATCATGTGGTCACAGGTGTCCCAGTCTGAAACAAACAACTGTAACTACTGTATCTGTTTCATTATACAATGTAGAGCCTGTCCATTCCATTGTAATGCCAATGGCCTGTTGGTAGCACTATAACGACACCCATGCGGTACTTGTGAGCTTTGCATAATGATGTATGATGGATCAAAGTAAGGTCCAGACGTAACAGGGTTTCAACAGCCCCAAATGAGGCCCAGGATGTGAATGATGGAGTATTTCCATGGTAGTCTTAGGTAGTCATTTTCGGTTGTTGCAGTTTCACATCAGTGTGCCGAATGGCTCATTACTCTTCATTGCAGATATTATGATGTTTGTTCTTGAGAGAGAGAGAGAGAGAGAGAGAGAATACTAACCATATGATCTTGAGAGTATACTGTAGGCAGATTTTTCAAGAAACGAAATGACTCACTGTACTGCCCATTTGTTTATTTAGTCCGCTGTGTCATTTGTCATGTCCACAATATCCAAAGACAAAAAGCGAGGAAAAACGATATTCATGTTTTAAACATTAATGTTGGATGAAAGATGGTGAGCTAAATGTACTGTATACTGTACCTCGACCTTTGATTCTACGTCTTAGTATAAAAGATCTTTATTTAAATCACAAAGTACTACTTTTTCAGTGTAGTCAGTGTAGAATCATTAATACCGCTTTGAGATATTATCAATGCAGGCTCAAACGCTTGGCAGCCGTAGTTGGAGAAGCAGACAAAGCATGGCGATCTAAGCCACAAACAAACACTGCCAAGGTGCCCTTGAGTAGTAAAGCACCTGCTACAGTCGAGTTGCTCTGCAGGAAACGATAGAAGTGCATTGTGGTTGTGCAAAGTACCTCCCAGGTGCAATTGTGTGAACATGAAGTCAGATACCACTGGGACAGATAGCGCCCTTGGTGGGAAAAGAAACGCAAATGCCAAAGAAATTACCACTTCACACAGAACTATGCTGACTCAAAGTTCAATAGAACATTAACAATGAAACAGTTCCACCTCCTGTGACCTTAAGAAAGTATATTCACAAGAAAAGAACATGTAGTATCCATGGCTGCTTTTCTAAGCGTACTTGTCAGAATAACCTCACCCATGACCCTTTCTACCATTAAAAACCAGTCAGTGACACATTATATACTCTAGTATAATGTATTTGTTATGTCTCCTTGAATGTGTACAGTCAGTCAAGCACTAAATGTCTAGCAAATAATCAGTTGTTCCATACATCATTCTCTCTCTCCCCCTCCTCTTACCTTTGAAAAGGAACGCCTCGTCTTTGGAGTCGACATCTGAGCCCCACGTTGTGGTCTGCATTTCAATTGACAAGCTAGTTAGGATAAAGTACTCCCAAAGAAGTTGACTTCAGTTCAAAAACTCTCCTTGGCTGTTTGATCTCAGTTGACCGTGCCCTCTCATTACCCTTTCACTATGCTGTGTTGAGATTTCTTTTTTTTATATAGAAACAAAGCTTGCTTTCCGGAATCCTGTAAAAAGACAATTATTGAAGACGCATTTCTCTCTGTCTTAGACTATGGGGACATTATTTACAGGATTGCTGCTCTCACTGCCTTCCATAAGTCAATTCAGGGAAATGATTTCCAGCACTTAAGTTTTGAGTGTTTTCAATCTTGTGATTCACATATTTAATATTGCTATCGTATATTGCTGATTTTGTATTCTGTATTCGGCTACGTTGAAAATGAGGGCCTACCTCAATTGTACTCTGAGTTTAAAGGTTATGATGATGAAGAAAGGTTGGCTGTGCATAATCCATCTCTGAGCAACTCCACACACAACCAGATGGCAATTAATTCATGGAGAGATACGGGTAGCACACACCGTGTCCACAGTCTAGCATACAGGCAGTATAAAACTTGTGTGTCCCCGCCAAATGTTCTTTGATTCGGCAAGCCCTGCCAAAGTAAAAGACAAGTAAACTCACAATTATCCACATTGTTATTGTTTACGTGTCACATTGTAAACCGAGACCATGACCTTCATCAGCCCACTCATCATACTAGGGTGATGCAGTTTACCTCAAGAACACACAATTAAAAAAAAAGGAAGGTTGGACCTGCTTTTGACATGGTTTGGCTATTTTATTGTTTTGTCCATCTGCTGCACTGTATAATTGTATTTTTCTTAATAACCACATAATGACGATGAGCAGGAAGATGGGTCTTTTTTGGCGCAGCAGCTACATAAGCAAGATGGCAGATAAAGCTTTGTCTGAATTGATGTGTGCATCCAACCTCTTATTAGACCAACTGTGCAGCAGCGCCGCAACCGGGTAGTTACTCGCATCACGTAGAACCCCTGAAGCGATAATTATAACAATGGCTGATGTCACTGTTCTCCCGATAATCTCTGCTTTGAGAAATGTATAGTCGCAAACAAACACCTGCAAGGCTGGATAAATGTTCCTCGTGCACAGAGTTTGCAAGTGTACAGCCTATAGTTCATTTATTTCGCTTTGTCTTTCTATATGGGCATAAATGGGACAGTGAAGGTACCCGTTCCACCCGTCTGTCTGTGTCCCTTTTATGCCCATGGAGATTTCGGTATGTCTCTCTGTGTCCCTTAATTCCTATATATGGAGTTCTGTGTCAGGCCTGCCTGCCCAAATATGAAGTGTTGTGATGTCAGAACATGGCCAGCTCCATATATGGAGATATAGGGGTTGATCAGGTCCAGAACCTGGGCAGAGGCCTGTTGTGGCTGGTTCTGGACAACCATGGGTCAGACAATCTCGACACCAGGCACTTCCTGTGGGGGTGTGGAACGTGTGTGTCGAATTTGAAGTCGGCAGGGTTCTCGAGTTCTGTGGAATACAGACGTATGTACAGTATGTACACACACACACACACACACAGAGACTTTAATTAAAAACGTTTTTCAGCAAAGTTAATAAATCAAATACAGTGCAAACATATAGCAGCCTAGTCTACCGCATGAGACGACGGGGCTTGCACTTGAAAATGTCAAGCCCCGTCAAATGTCAAATAATGGAAACTGTTAAAAAGTAATCTGTTCACAAAACCTTAATTAGTGAGTCAGCCCTTGCTTTTTTTGATAGTACATGGGTCCAAAATGAAGTAATTAAGCTCCTGTTACACCAAAAACATTGCCAGAGACATCATTTGACTCTCTGCCCTCCTAAAGAGCCTTTGAAACGGGAAGTGATGAACGTAGACGTTGTCGCCTGGATCAACGACAGGTCTGCTCCAAGTCTGCTTTAACGCAAGCGTTAAAACAAACTAAACAGAATCCAGGTCTGGTGAGACACGGGTGTGTGCATGTAGCGAGCACGTGCGCAACAAATTAACGGGACCGCGCTCACGTAAATATATACGCTTGTGATGCTGCCCCTCGACTTCTCCGCTCGATCGTACAGAAAAAAATAATGCAGGTCTAATTGAAAATGAACTATAGGCGCTTTAAATCGCTTCCTGTTTGAAAGGCCCTTTATACTGTATACCTGACAGGTACAGTATTGGAAAACAACGGCGAACTGCTGTGGTTGGCTATACAACAGGAATGTGTGCCGTTCCCACAGTATGGGCACGGTGGTGCAGACAATAGAGGTGCAGAAAAATGTATCTGTTCTTGTCAGAGGAGATTTGTTTTTCTCCCCTCCCTTTTTCAGCAGCTATAAGTGGGGCAGGAGCTCCATTTTGGCAGGGCCACTGCACTGCCCACGTTGCCCAGCGCTGGCTACGCTTCTGTGTCCCATTCTGGTGGGACAGACAGTCTTGGCAGACCGTCCCATGTGTGAGCTGCTCTCACTGTCCAACAGAACATAGTTCCATGTTGAAAATGGTATTCCTTGTGAGTGTGACACAAGCACACAGCAAAGAGAGAGGCGAGAGGTTTGGTTCAGTTCTTAGGAAAGATGTACTGTATGTGGGGGGAATTATAGAGTTGGTGTGAGGTGAAGGCTCCGCTGGCTTCCACAACTCGGCTTGGAATCGGGTACTGAGAGAGAAGGGGAGAAGTTGGTTTAGTGAAAATAACCACAGGGGGGAAAATCAGAAGGCTGGCACTTCAACTGCAAGAAGTTGAACAGGCTGACAATGTAGCTGTGTAAAGCTAAACTATAGAAATTGTTGCGTGTGGCCATGACATCACTCACACACACAATCATTGTCTGTGCCTAATCCTCTGTCTCTCCTCCCCACTCAGACCGACACACCCAGGCTGGCACACCTAATTGTCCTCTGCTGCAGCCCTCTGCTATAAAAGCCAGCCAGCTCAGTGTCAAGGCAGACACAGACCCAGCAACATCGCAGTCCCAACACTACCTTTTCAGTTAAACTTCACTTAGTTTAGTTTGGCCTGGGGATGGCCGGCAGTCACTGTTTTTGTTAGTCATTAGTTAGTTGGTTTTAAGTTAGGCAAGCAACAAGAAGGAACATTTACAACAATGATTTTACATACAACAAGGTACACAAAGTTATCATACAAACTTAAAACCAAATGTCACAGGGCCTTCTTCCAATATCAGGTCAGCTAAAACATATTTTAAAAATAGCAAAGAAACAAGGACATCTACTGTAACTTCAGCCTTTCTTGACATTCATTCCATATAAATGGAGCATAGACCCTGGCCTGATACTATATACTATATACTCACATCCTGCATATTTCCGTGTGCTTTGTCTGCATGTAACACATCGTACGACAAAGTATAAGGCAGGCACGCCGCACGCGGGTGAAATCACCCTTCAAGGAGCCCAACCCCTTGCATCCAGCAACCAAATCGTAGCGAAACGCAGTCTGCCTTGGGCAGTTGGGAGGTGTGTTTTGTTGGATGTACACACAGAGATCCGCTCCTCGCCGCAAAAATAATAAGCTATTATTCGGTGGCACGTTATGCTTAATCAAACAACAAGTTTACCTCAGTGTTTTGGGGTCGGGACATGTTCCGGGGCTGCTGCGTGGATCAGTGCGAGTGAGAGCACACATCATAATCGAGCTGCGCTGCACGCACCAGAAAGTACACAACAGAGAGAGATTATGTTATTTTGGTGTCGGGACAGATTTATGTTTTTCCGCTACATATTAAGGCCTGTTTTACGGTGTGTTTTAGCTGGGTTTTCGCCTGGAAGGCTCTATGGAAATCTGGCACAGATCTCTTGAACGAAGTCAACTGTGAGAGAGTGACGTTCACACACGCCAGAAACGAACGAGTTCACAATAACGTACATCACGTAGAAATACAGTACGTTCAGTTGACGTTCGCCCCAAATATTAACTTGTTCATGAACGATCGTTCATTGAACGTGTTCAGGGACAACACTGGTACTGCCTGAAGTTAACCCTGAACATATAGTGTAGACAAACCCAGGGTACAGTAAGTCTGATATGACTTGTTCCAGCTCAGTAAGTGATGCTTTCTTGGCAGTAGTAATCAAGCTTCTTGTCAAGGAACTTAAGAACCAGGTAGTATACTGACTGACTGTACAGGTTCAGGGGGCTTGTGCCTATAGCTACCCAAACAGTATAACAAAAGTGACGTTATGATGACATTGAGATGGTGTTGCTGCTACTACTAGTTACACAGTTTATGAATTTTGACACGTTATCTCTGCCTTGCCTTGCCCTTTGCTTCGCCATGAATCCGCATGCTGCTGTTCCCGTTCTCTCAGCACATTTTGGACATTCAAGTGTGCCGAGTGCACTTGTCTTGGTGCCCTGCACATTCTTGGCCACAGCCCCACAACAGCACTTCAGAACACAACAACTTTGTGCAGTCCCCTCATTTCCCCTGATGTTTGCTCTCATTTACCCTCTGGCACAGTTTTCATCCAAGAGCAACATTGTCTCAATGTGCAAGGCAAGCGCCACAACTCTAGTCTGGACACAGGCCCAATGTGTTGGTCAACACTTCATCCACAACAAAAAGAGAGAGCATGAGGCTGTGTGCACTTCATTTATGCTACAACTGCTATACACTCTGCACAGAGGATGCATCCACCACAAGGCTCACCTCACAAGTAACCTCTTGCAATACCAGGTCCAAAGAATGGTTGCTGCAGAGGACTGTAGAGGATTTCTTTAGTGATTTAGCCAGGAAAACCGGGAAAACATCTGTGTAATTTCCTGTAATTTTGTTTTGGCTATTCAAAAATTGCAGATGTACAATCTATAAAGTGTGAGAAAAAAATAAACCGTCCTTTACAGACAGGAAGAGTTCATGCAGTAAAGTCAGAGGCGTTGTAAAAAAAAACAAATCACACCCGTGTGAATTGAGTGGTCCAACTCCGTGTGGGGGTCCAGACCCACAGGAACGCGCCCAGGGTGCCGACCCGGTTCCAGCGAGCCACCCCACGTGTGTGTGTGTGTGTGTGTGTGTGTGTGTGTGTGCTTTCGACTGTGCAACGGTGACACACCCAGGGACACACAGAGCTGTCTATAGGAGTGGTTGCACCACTCAAAAAGAAGAAAAAAAATACTCACAGTGGAACTCCAGGTTGTGCAGTCAGTCATCCTAGTCTGTATGGGAAATGTTCCACAGAACTCACATTGATTGTACCATCCGCTGTCCGTCAATAGAAGACACATTCCAATGAGCACAACACTATCTCCCTCTCTGTATAGCATGAGCAAATCATTTGAATGGTCTCATTCTGAATGCTATCTGACATCCAGTTATCTCCCCGGAGTACCCTTCCCCAGGGATTGATTTGAAAAAGGTTTCTTTACCACTCAATCCTCATACAGTGCTCACAACACAATCTACATCTCATGAGCTTGTAGATCTGCTATTTTGGTTATTCGCAGAACAAAAAAAGGTGAATTCCTGACAATGCCTGAACAAGAAGGGTTTCAAGTAACCGTTGTCTTAATACAGTGGGAAAGCAGCACTTTAATGTCTTGAAATGCTTTGCACATAATCATTATGTTTAATAATATTATTATCCATATTGTTAATTAACTTGCATGTGCAAGTCAAATCTCAAATCTCCTGCACTTTAAAAGATAACATCTCTTAATATCGTACATTTTGTACTTTTTGTGTTTTGAAGCATTGCTGCTTTATGGGTCTATAAAGATTTCTGCCCATTGATCTTAAATAATCAAATATCACAATAGTTTTCGGGATTCTGTATTTAGCAAGTAGAATTCTCCATTAGCTCATCTATTGAGTTCTTTTAAAAGCAGAATTGGTTTAAAAACCTGTGGGGAGATGGATATATTGCAAAAGCCAATGCAGCAGCTGACAGTTATTTCCCAATGTTGATAAAGTTTAACATTAGTTTTAAAGTTTTGAGATGTGCATGAGGCACAAAATGAGCCACATCAAGTGGCCGATATTGGACTGGAGGAAAGGCCTCTCTCAGTCACCGGAACAAATTGATTCGGCATATCGATTAGTGACCTTTTCCAAATGCAAAACAGCATTTATCAAATAAAGATTAGTCTCTGTGATGGCCATCATTGAATAATCGATCGGGCTTTGACTGACATGTCACAACATTTTGATTGCATTTTCTAACGCCTGGCCACACATCTCTCTGTTTCAGCCTGGTGGTATGGTATACTCCCACCTGCTCTTTTGAACACTCCGGATG
This sequence comes from Protomyctophum bolini, assembly GCF_963924005.1. Taxonomy (NCBI): domain Eukaryota; kingdom Metazoa; phylum Chordata; class Actinopteri; order Myctophiformes; family Myctophidae; genus Protomyctophum; species Protomyctophum bolini. Next base: position 32,176,675 of record NC_137880.1, read on the forward strand.
CCAAGACACTTACACTGATGCTCTGGTAGGTGTTTAATTGTATGTACAGCTGATTTTAATATGCTTGTCACTGCTGAAGTGAGAAACATTTAACATAGCAAGGCAAAACAGATGGCTGCAACACATTTGCATGGTGCCAGCAGCTGGGCTGGGCATCACATGTCATTAGCTTTAAGTTGTCCCCTTCTTGCCACAAGTACGGATCACACCATCTCACCCCATAATGTACACACAGATGACCCCCCCCCCCCTGTGTTTCATGGATGCACAAGGTTGTGTGTGCATTCGTGAGGCGTGCCGTGGCATGCATGTGGGTGATGATTAATGTGTGTGCGCCCTCTGGTTTAGGCTCAGTGAGCGTGTCTTACACACACAATGCTTTGTCTTCTCAGACTTCCTCAGGTGAAAGGCTCGTCTGCTTGTTTCATACATATTTCACCTCACGCGCACACCTGTTCCAGACAGTGTGAAGGGCCAGGCCACTCGCACCGAGTGAAGTGAGTCAGGGTGTACAGTCGAGGTGGAGAAAAATGGAGATTTTTGGTGTACTGTTGAAAGAAACCACGTACTGTATGGTGCAGGGGTCGGCAACTAAGTTTAGCCTTTTGTAAAAATGTATTTTAAAGCCATATTAGATGGTGGGCTAGTATGCTAAGAGATTGATAGAACAAGTTGCTGGTGTGATTAGTACTAGTAGGGCCATCATCGGGTGTGTGGGTGAATAGTCAGAGTCAGATGATGTGCAGCCTGGAGCCCTCAGGACCCGCGGATCTGCACTTGCAACAAACCGCCTCATAAGACACATTTGATGGAGGAAAGGGACTGGGACATGCAGAGAATAGATAAAAACCTCAAACTCAGGAAATAGCCCATTTGACCTATAAAATGTAAAAGAACTGGGTTTTATATCCCTTTTCCAAACTGTGTGGGTTCTGTCTCTCACATTCAAACTTGGCTCTCCCAAAGGTAACTGAGGACTTTAATCTTGAAAGGCATGCTTGTGGGAGTGTGGTCAACAAGTCATGGGTCATTTGAGTGTTTCACTGCACACAGCCCACTAGCAATGTGTTTTTCACAGAAAAATAATATACTTCAAGAGATATTTCACTTTCAAAAGAACATTCTGTCTACGCAGGGCAGCTTGTGTGAACACCCCAGTCAGTTTTTAACCCATTCTGGCCGGGAACCCGTTTTGGTGTTAGCATCATGTTACGCTTTACCTATTGAAAAATAGCAGATCTACAAGCTCATAGCGCGCCACCGAGTGGCGCGCTACGAGCTTGTAGGTCTGCTATTTTTGAAGAATCGAAGAACGACTGACATTTTTTTAGAATCTGATCACAGGTCAGAATGGGTTAATCAGACTAGTGTGTGTCCAGTGGAAACCTCGTATGAATCTGATCTCAGGTCAGAATGGGTTAAGTTGCTCGATTCAGTATTTAGATATTTGATCTTCCCTTCCTATACAAACCCATTGTAACGTCAAACTCCATTTTAACCATGATAGATTCATCGAAAACACCCATCCTTTTTGATACTCTAATTATGATTCTAGACCGAGACACTGAGTTCAGTTGGGTAATAATAACTCAGAGCTACTATGATGCCAGTTATAGATAATAACTTGTTTCCCCGGCTTAGATTCTAGTCAAGTCACATTATTAAAGCATTCCTCTTCAATGCCGCAATAATTTGAGAAACGCTATGTGAATGTAATTTCAGACATTTTTCAAAACAAGTAGTGTAATTACAGATTAGTTCACAGAACAAAAATCATGTAAATGATAGCTTAGCTATAGAGTATTTTATCTAAATATCATGCATAATCTTATCAGGAGAATGCAGTTACTGTACGAGCAACTGAGCAGAGCAGTTATATCGGACAATGGAAAGGTTTGTCCTATTGTACAGTATGACAAACTAGACTCTAACCTGCCCATGAGGCCTAGTGCCAGGCCCATGCTGCTGTGTGTTATTTCTCACAGGCTGGTGTGTGGTTATTATTAGTAGGCTCTGATACTAGTACTGTGGTCTGGCATACTCTTTACATTTCTATCTATAGTTGCATTTACTTTTATTTTTATACCTATTTCATCCCACGGGGGAACTTCAGTTTCAGCTTCACCCGGCTGAGTGCTGCCCACCGAGGAGCATGGAGGGGTGAGCTGCAGTTACTGTAGGGGTTATTATTATTATGAGTCTTTCTCAGGGCCACTTCTGTCACGGTTCGAGTCAAGACAGTGTAGGAGGACCCAAGTGCAAGATGAGAGGCAGAGGCAGCTCAGTTCAAATGAAGATATTTATTATATCAAGCCCGATGAGTAGGCAGTCAAAACATAGAACAAGGAGTACAAAGGGAAACACTAAACTGGGAAAACTAGGGGATCTGAAATACAGGGCAAACGAGGAGTCAAGGAACAAGGTACTAACACGAATACTCACAGTGACAAATAATAACGAACCAACGGAGAACTGAAAACACAAGGGCATATAAATAGACATGGACTGACTAGACACAGGTGAAATACAACAGACAAATCTACACAGGGATTGGCTGGGAGAGTAACAGGACACAGGTGGGGAACACTACACTAATCACAGGGTTAGACAAGGCAGGTAAACATGGGCAACACAGGAAACCAAGAGACACTAGATACTACAAAAGAAAAGGTAAAAGTACACAAAAGTAAAACCCAAAACAAGAAACATAGGGAAACATCAGGGTGACAGACCAGGTCACGGATCATGACAACTTCGACACATTGCTAACTAAGTCCTGGAATCAAACATGGGACCTCCGGCTTCCCATGCAGGCTCTCTAACCATTCAGACTTTGTCTGGGGATCTCGCCTGTTTGTGTGACGTTGTTGCAGCATTTGGATGGAATTGGTAAAATAGATTCAGTTCCTTATCAAGATAGGTGACTGTGGCTCAGGAGGTAGAGCAGGTCGTCCAATGATCCAACATGGGTCGACGGTTCGAATCCCTGCTCCTCCTGTCTACATGTCGAAGTGTCCTTGGGCAAGACACTGAACCCCAAATTGCTCCTGATGTGCTGGTTGGTACATTGCATGGCTTCCGCCGCAATCGGTGTATGGATGTGTGTGTGAATGGGTGAATGTAAAGCACCTTGGATGAAGGCGCTATATAAATGCACCATTTACCATTTATAGGCAGCCCTACAGAAGTCTTCATTTGTTTGAAGTGAAATGGGCATTGTACTGTAAATGGAACATTTATGCTTTATGCTTGTATATGCTCTCCAACCCTTATGCTGTCCATGGTGCTGAACGGTGCAGGTCAGAGAGTTCAGTTATTCACACACTGGCTGTTGCCTACTGGACTTCGTAGACTACATTTGCAGCCTTACTGTATGTTATCTTGAGCTATTTCGGCACAGTGTTTTTTAAAGTTAAAGGTTGTAGATCTCTATAATTGAGGTTATAAAGTGTCTGGTTTAATTTCCACACCGCTGTGTGCTGTATTATTTAAAAGGTGGTCTGGCCAACAATTGGATGTTTGTCTACGTGCCTTGGAGAATGATAGTTGAAGATGTTTAAATGATGATGCAGTTTGTTATATGACACTGTTCCTTTGCTCTCTGAATGGAGAGTGTGTGTGTGTGTGTGTGTGTGTGTGTGTGTGTGTGTGTGTGTGTGTGTGTGTGTGTGTGTGTGTGTGTGTGTGTGTGTGTGTGTGTGTGTGTGTGTGAGTATCTACTGGATGAGTGTATATATGATTTTCAAGGAAGCCATTGCATTCCATTAGTCTCAGTAAAGGGGGTATGAAAAGGAACTTTTCACAGTCTTGATAGGTAAATCCAATTACATGTCATAGATTATGTTTTGTCAAAGACTATAGTTACATTTATCCTTGCATTTTAATCCATATCAAAGCATGGATTGTTTTTGAAAAGTCAAGTAGAAGATACTAGTCCCTGTACTACTGTGTTGTTACGATTTAAATTCAAACTTCCAGGACTTATACTAAATAAAGTCAAACATACTGCTAGTATCTAGCTGTTACATTATTCCTCAAAAGTAGACTTTTTAATGTGTTTTTTGTATGTTCCCATAAGATCAATGTACATTCCAAGGCCCAAGCGGAAGATTTAGGGGTGGAAGTGATTCTTGCTCTGTAAGAATATTGTATTGCGTTGAGGGACTTTCGGGGGCGCCAGGAATGGGAACTGGGACAAGTGCTGGTGGCAAGGGGGAGACGAATCTATCTGAAGCAACATCTCATGGATGAATGACTGGGCAAGATGCGGTCCCACTTGCATAGATGGAAATGGAGCCTGGCAAATCCAATATGGTCGGCTGACATTATCCCGTTTTGGGCGGGAACCCCTTTTTGGTGTTAGCATTATGCTATGCTTTAGCTATTGAAAAATAGCAGATCTACAAGCTCATAGCGCGCCACCGAGTGGCGCGCTACGAGCTTGTAGGTCTGCTATTTTTGAAAAATCGACGCTGACATAGTAACATAGCTTTTTCCGCAAACTGTCAGGATGTAGAAAACATTTTTAGAATCTGATCTCAGGTCAAAATGGGTTATGCATGGAGTGGAGGAGGAGAGAGAGAGAGAGAGGGGGGGGGGGGTCGCTGGAAAACGATAGATCCAGGGAGAGAGAAAATGATAGAGAGAAATGACTGTTCGTAGCATTATGGAGGAGGAGGAGGGGGGGGGGGGTAGAGGGTTGCGAAAGCCTGGAATAGAAATGCAGTCAGTGGGTGGATTGAAGTGTCTCCGGTAGTAGTTGGTATATATTTGGTGAATAAAGTGTTTCTCCTCTCTGCAGCATCAACTGATGGATGGCGTATTGAGCCCTCCGATCTTTCACAAGTCACTAGTTACTTTACAGGCCGGGGGTGAATTATCCCGCGTAATGTCACCCGACAGCGTTTCCTTCCCTTCATTGGTGATATTCATTCGCTCCTCTTTGTGCGTTCAATCTAAATATCGCCCGTAGATTAAATCCTAGAATCTTTCAGATGCACGGATCACTGCATGCAGCCTGTGGTGCAAACCGTCATTTTTGAATATTTAAGCCATTATCACTTGGATGAGGATAAGATGAGAGGGAAATGGAATGGACTGTAACTCTCACATGTTGCTCCATGCGGGAAGGTGGGGTAGATTGGGGATGCGCACGAATGCACGCACGCACGCACGCACACACACATCATGCGCATCCCCAATCTACCCCGGTGTATTTACGTCCATGTGACGTCCATTAATATGCATTTTTAATACATTTGTATTTCATTTTTGGATGAAAGGCACAGGTACAGGCATACCATTTTTTTTTTGCCAACTACAATCAGTGGCTTGCCCCTTGCCTCATTTAAAAAAATCCTACCCCCAAACCCCATGAGCACCAACCACCGTTGACAAAAAAAAGGAGAAAATATAGTAATGATTATAACAATTAAATACAACATAAAAATCGATCGAACAAATTGTAAATAATAAATAAAATTATTATAATCCCTCCCAACCCACCCCGTCATAAAAAAGAAAGAAATGAGCAAAGATTTCAACAAAGACCAAAAAGAAAAAAAGGGTATTATACAGATATAATAGTTATATATGTCATGCTATAGTTATATAGTACTTGATAGAGAATATGGTTCCAGCTGTCTATTGTTTGATAGTTTGCACCATTTAATCTAGCTGTAGAGAGCTCCATTGTTACAACATCAGTTAATAAATGTGGAGCTTTCCATCGCAGTGCCAACTTCTTTTCTGCAGCGGTATTTCCTGCCAGCCAGAATCGTCTCTGAACAATACTTAAAGTGAAAGAATCATCATCATTAAGGAGCAAGAATTTGGGACAACAGGGAATATGTTTTTTGTAATACTTTAGTTATAGATAATTAGTTATCTGTTCCCAGAAACTTTTGACTGTGGGGCATTCCCATGACATCATATTTATAAAAGTAAACCAGTAGTATGTTTAAAGAACAAAGTGTACAGTTTGGTGAAATAGCACGTCTCATTCTATAAGCTTTCTGGGGGGTTAAATATGTTTCATGGACAAAATTGAAATGAATCTGCTGATGATTTGGGTTTCGTGATGCCATAATAATATTTCCCCAAACTCTGGTCCAATTGATGGATTGATGATGTTCTAATCCTGCAGTTTTTAGCTGGTTTGGTCCATGGAACTCCATAGGCTCGCATAGCCGAACGGAGCTGCAAATATAAAAAAAAGGAGGTACCTGGTAAGTTATATGACTCTTTCAGATCTGAGAATGATCTTAAACCATTGTCATCCATAACATCGGCAAGTACATGAATGCCACAATTGGACCATGATTGAGCTACAAAACAACGGCCTCCGCTAAGCAATAAAGGGTTATGTAATAAGGGAGTCTGTTCGTGCCACTTAGTATCCCATTTAAGTAACACACACGTCGTTTTTGACTCAAATTCATTCTGTATCTCTTAACCTCTCCTCATCTGGCATCGTCTGCTTTCCTTCACATGTTGCCCTGCTCAGATATGCCTTTCCAGGCAGCATTGAAAATCAGTGTTGGAAGTCTCAGCTATCTGCCTCTCTCACTCCCTATCTCTCTCTTGCGCATCCCAGCTGTGATTTATCAGGAAAACATGGCCTCTTCTGACTCTCAGGAGCCTCTGATCAAGTTTGCGACAGCCGTCAAATAGGGGAGGGCAGCGAGGAAGGCGTATTCTCTTCCCTCCTCCATTCTTTTAAATGATTTACTTAGACTTGTGTGGTGAGATCAGCTGAAGAGAATGTGTTTCCAGAGGATTTGAGATATTTTGTGACATACTGCATTGTACACACAGTAACTGCTGCACTATTATCATGCATGCACACACTTTGGTTTTGACTTAAATTAATTCTGTTTACCCTTATCCTGTTCTCAACCATTAACCTATACATATAATCATTATTCTACCCCTTATCTGACCAATCTGACCAATCTGACCTGATCTTTACCATAACCCAAACAAACGCATGGCTAACCTTAACGCTGACCCTATAGCCTTATGACAATACAGTAAAATCGAATTGCGTACACCAATGTTCGCCCCGATGAGACGCACGCACGCACACACACACACACACACGCACACGCACAGGCACACGCACACGCACACACACACACACACACACTCACACTCAGAGAGTACAATTAGAAAGTTGTAGTATTAACCATTGAGCAGATCCATTGGTGCTGTGCCTTATCTCAAACAGACAGTTTGGGCTCAGGGAGGAGGGAGAGTTATTCGTTTAATTTCCCTTCCTGGATTGTACCAGGTAGTCCCCGGTTTCAAAGTGTCTGGCTTTTGTGTTTGATTATCCAATTTCACTCATAAAAAAAAACAACCTTACAAGTACATTGGTAATGCAGGAAATTAGATTGCATGGTCATGCGGTGTGAAGAGTGCACAGAAGCTGGATACAATTAAGAGTTCAAGGGCTAATGTTCCACTTGACTGGTGACAAATAAACACTAAGCCCAGCGCTATGCAAATGAGCGCAATTAACTTCAACACCATTGGCGCAGGTTCTGCCTCTCAAGCAGTCAAGCAGCAAGTAGTCTTAGAAAACAGGTATTTTTGCCCATATATAAAGAACCGCAACACCTAGCCTCTCTGTTGTATCCTAATAATCTAGCAGCAGGCCACCGCGTGGTCATGGGAACTGTAGTTCTCTACCTGGCACAGTTCCAGCATTGTTCTCTAGTCGTGACTCCATGTCCCATCCCACTCATCCCTCTTCACAGCAGGGGCTGAGCTTGAAGCAGGGAGGAATGAAGAGAGGGAGGGAGGGAGGAATGAAGCACTGAAGGACGGGCGGACACTGTGCCTGTAATGACCACAGAGGGCTGTCGGTATAGGAACAGAGAGAGTGTCAGCAGGACCGCACAGAGGGAGGGAAGGGAAGTGAGAAAGAAGAGAAGAATGTGTATGGTGGTGAAGCAACAACGGGAGGGGCGGTGACATAATGACCACGGCGAGTGGAGAAAGGGGATGGAGTAGCAGCACAGAGAGGGAGGAAAAAGAAGAAAGAAAACAGATGACAAGGTTACAGGAATGATAAGAACGGGGCTGGGGAGGTTGGTGGCAGAGCGGCGGGGAGCATAATGGGGAATGTGCTGCAGTTGTGTGGAGAGAGAGAGAGAGAGAGAGAGAGAGAGAGAGAGAGAGAGAGAGAGAGAGGGAGGGAGGCTGTGTATCCGGGAGGCTTTTGAAGTGTGTTGTGGAGCGTGGTGAGAGTCCTGCAGAGAGCCTGTCCTCGTACTACAGAGAGGAGCTACAGGGGGCTCAAAAGGCCCTCTCCTCTCTCTGGAAACTGTGTGCACGCGATATGCATGCATACGCACACCAGTGTTGATTTCGACAGCGAATTTGGATCTTTAGTTTTAGTCATGGTCTTTTGAATAGTGTTCATTTAGTTTTAGTCACCTGGAATGATTTAGTGTTAGTTTAGTTTTTGTCGACTAAATATCATAAGATTTTAGTCGACTAAATCTACCGTTGATTTAGTCGACTAAATGTGTCTTGGCGGGCCTTGATGCCGTCGTAATGGCTGATTTTACACTTGCTGAAAATAGCCGATCTACAAGCTCACAACGTGTCGTGGGCTTGTCAAAAATTGCCAGTATATTTAGTCTCAGTCTCAGTTTTAGTCATCATAGATTAGTTTAAATTTAGTTTCCTTTTGGTTTTTGTCAGTGAAAAAAGGTAGTCGACGATCATTTTTCGTCATAGTATAGTCGACTAAATCAACACTGGAGCACACGCATCCAATGTATACACAAAGGAGTGTTTTCTTTGATGTGAGGTGTGATTTTAATGGCACGATCCTGTAGAAGCTAGCCGTCTAGAAGAGGGTCTGTCTTTGTGTGTGTGTATGTTTCTCCAGTGCTATTCTGGTGGACCGCTCAGCGATACGTTACTTGTCCACGATGCAGTGGTGAGGCCATGCAGAGGTGAACCAGGGGGAGGTGGGCCTTGGCAAGACAAATAGTACATTGTCTTACCAATTTATTATGCGCACATAGCCTGAGGGACTGAGAATGACTCAGCGACTAAAATGCATAATCAGTTGTTTTAATATCTCACTATACAAACTTAATTTGAACACACACGCGCATACAACTTATCACACGCTTTAATGAAAGAGTTCATGGAATATATTTAAATATACTAATTATATTTATATACTATATACTACATGATTGTTTTCTTTGATCTTTTATTTTTAATACAGTATCTTGCATTTTCACCCGACATCATTGTAAATGAGGTCCAGCCCGCAATTAATTTAGCAAAGGCAATATACCTACTGTATATATTATGTGAGTCATGATCAGCACCAAGGCTTGAGGTTGGAAAGAAGCACCTATGTGCAGTAACAGAGATAAAGAGACTGCCCAACAATTCCTAAGCAGTACCCACATTTCTGTCCCTCCACAATAACCGTAGGCCTAGATCTTCGGTCCAGTTCCATGGCAGCAGTCATGGTGAATACTTCCCCTTTCCCTGCATATGCTTTGCTCTTTTGTGTCTACATAAATCGCTCTGCTATTAATTTGGTAGCGGGAGGGAAACACTACTGTGTATTATTGTTTGTTTGCCCGAAGGCCTATCAGACCAAATTGCCAAGCAGGCTGAAATCAACAGTGAGCACATGCAGAGAAAGAACTTAAGCTGTGTTTTTTTGGGTATCACTTGTTTTTTCCTTCTTACATCTTGTCCGCTAACGTTTCTGTCATCCTCTCAGTCTATCTCCTTCTCTCCACCCCCCCCCCCCCTCCTCTCCCCCCGCACGCACGCCTTCTTCCTCAATTATGTATGCCTCTACTTTTTCTTATTATTTTACGGTATGTCCCCACAGGCAAGGAAGATAACTTGTTATTGCTCGTCACTTTTAAGTTTTTAATTTCTTTGGGGAAGACAAAGATGTGGGAGTATACTTTTCGCTTGGTAATAGATTTGTTGTGAAGCTTTAAATTGATTTATCACTTTCACTATTAAGGCTGCAATTTCAAATCGGACAGCGGCTGCCAGTCTCTTCTCCGTGACAAGACTGAGTGCCGGATGGGTGTCAACAACTGGCTTATAACCAAACTATCCTGTCTATTTATGCATAATAACTCTTAGACGCCTTATTTTCTTTGACTCAAGGATCGCATACTCAATGCTCGACATCTCTACAAATGTAGCAAGAAATTAAAACAGGGTCTGCGTCTCTGAAACCTATAGACCTAACGGCTCAGGGCAAACATAATTTGTAACTCAATGCTTGAATTTGACCACCTGTAGGGTGGGTCTCAGCCCTGGGAATGGCAAGGCCATTTATCACTCAATCTGTCCAGTCTACAACCTCTTGGTGGAAAGCATGATCTGAATATCAAGCTCCACAAGAGCAGTATTTGGAGCTGTGTAAAACAAATAAAGAAAAACATGGAGGGTTTATCTTGGGTACTGCATAACTCCAGAAAAGCAATCCCAAAAGTTGGAGCAAATTTCCTGTTGTGGAAGGCATTAACAAATGAGGCATGTTCAATCTAAGGCACAAGATTACTTCTTATCAATGACACCAATTCCTTTTGGTCCTGCAGACCAAAATATAATGCTTTCGTGAGCTGTCTCCCTGTATTTTTTATTCCAATGAAACCAATTTATAGGTAATTGCCTCTCTTTCTCTGCAGATGCTTTGCAGCGCAGTGAGCGCACGCTAATGACGGCACTGTGCGTACTAAACCGCAGAGAAAGGCAAGGGCAATATGTTGTTGTATTGTTAATTAGTCTGAGTAGAAGGCTATCCTCTAGGGTGAATTCTAATGGCATGTTGACAGTGCGGAGAATTAGTGACTTTTACACACTACAGCACAACAAACGTGAATTGAGAGTATACATGAGACTCAGGCTATGGGCTTAACCCACTACATTAGCAAAGAGGAAATATAACTAAAGACTTTTCACCTTGCTAGCTTGAAGCAAGGTGTTTAGTGTTCCTGTTTCTGCAGTGTTTGACTTTGCATTAAACCAGTATTGTTTCCATGTGTGCAAAGGAAACACCTTTCAGACAGCTAGTTAGCTATACAGTAAATTCATCATCGGTACCTATTTGTAACTTAGCTTAGATCTTAAAACATTTATTCAATCTCATGCTGCCCTTACACCAAACAACTTTTCAGGAGTTTTGGCTGTTCTGTTGTTGTTGTTGTTGTTGATGTTTGCTCCTGTCATCTCGATCGTTTGGCGTAAGGTTGTCATAAAAGTCAGTCAGAGCAGACATTCCATTATAATAAAATGTTTAATACAAACTATTAATCAAAGGACATTTACTTAGTCTTCTTGACGCGTAGACATGTTGCACGGTGGATCGTGGTGCTTTGATATGACCCTGCTCAGGGGCAGGCATAACACAGCAGGAATAGGGTAATTGCATTAAACTAGCTTGCATCTCTCTTGACAACAATATTATTTTTATTAGGCCTATATTTCTCTCAAGCTGAAGGTCTACTTTTACGATGAATAGTTTTTGAGGATGATTGTTTGACACCAGTACCAGTCTGCATGTGTGGACATAATTATAGAACTACAGACTACAAACACAATTCTAGATGGCTTACCCCTTTAGGGCAGTGAGGCCACACCGTAAAAAGATAATGCCATTAAATCCCATTAGATCCCAGCTTGTAGATTGGCTATTTTCAGCGAAAGCTTTCCCACAATAATAGAAAATAGAAAATACACTAGCATAGAGCCCTGAGGAACTCCGCTCAACCATATGAAACCAGTAACACATGGTAAATCTTTTACATAGTTTAGTATGTCAACCCTTCTCTATATAACATATTTGAAATAGCTTTCAAAATGGATATTATCCATTTTGAAAATCTCACTTTTGACTAAACTAAATACGGTATGTTGCTGTGAAGCCCTGGGAGAAATGTGTTGAATACCAAGCCGCTGAATAGCGCTGTGACAACGATGATTGCAATTTAACCCTTTCTGAACGGGAACACATTTTGGTGTTTAGCATCACGTTATGCTTTAGCTATTGAAAAATAGCAGATCTACAAGCTCATAGCGCGCCACCGAGTGGCGCGCTACAAGCTTGTAGGTCTGCTCTTTTTGAAAAATCGAAGAACCCCTGACATTTTTAGAATCTGATCTCAGGTCAGAATGGGTTCATCAGACCAGTGTGTGTCCAGTGGAAACCTCGTGTGAATCTGATCTCAGGTCAGAATGGGTTAATGGAGCTTTTCTGTGAAATCTTTCAGGATCAGAGCACATCTATTCACCATAAATGTGTTCTGTGACTCCTGTCTCTCCCAACTAGCTGACAGATTTATTACACTCCCTTAGAACCGAACCGGTGGGAGTTATAGCCATTGATGAGATGTATAAACGTTGGCTTCATAGAGGTATAAGTTATTATTTACGTTATTTGCTAAATCCGTGTATATATACGGACCCCAACGTATACTCTTATATAATGGTTGAGTCCCACAGCAGCGTTTAACATTGATCCGGTTGCTATGCAACGCCTCCGTCACCACCAGCTACTGTATGGGACGTTAAATCTGATCTGTTTACCTCGGCTGCAGGATTTTCAAACAGCTAGCGGCAGAGAAAGAATTAAGAGCCACTCGAGATGTATGTTATGCAGGAATATTATTGTCAATGAGCGAAGCTTTTATCTTGAAAGCCGTTTTGAGTCAAGAAGTAAAAATCCGCTATGTAACATGTCCACCCATGTTGTAAGCGAGATACAGAACTATATCGTTTAGCCAAAAAGAAAAATCCGAGATATTTACGTTCTAAGAAGCTGTGTCTCCATAGAAAGCATAAGCCAGTGGAGTTTGAGCCGTTTTTTTTCCCCACTAGATCAAAACGGGTGTGATATGAGGGGAAACTGGACGCAGCTGATCACCGTAATCTATTGTTATTAAAGGCGTGATAAGGCGTCATCGGCACCGAGGTACATACGAAAATAGGCGTCAAAAGGCGAACTTGACGAACGAAATGTTTTATTTTCGTGTCTGGCTGCCTTTCACAGCCCATCCCTTACGGGATTATTATAGTACATGGGGAGAGCGGAGCAAATAGGAAAAACTTTGTGAAACATTGCCAGCAAGTTTATTCTCTGGCATCAGTAAACCGTAAACATGACAGAAACAAAAACAAAGCTGATTATGATTATGTATGCTATACTACTAAAGGTGGAAGCTTGTGGATTTATAGCTAGTAGTAGATATATTCTAGCAAGTCTATCCTGATTACTTTTTTTTATTTTTGGCAAGTGACACTGACACAACCCTTCCATGATGGAGCAGATACATTTTGCTTTGAAACTGGATAAATGCTAGTGCACAGTATAGTGGTGGAAAAGCACTGCGCTACAGTAATAGGTGTAATGATCATTTGGCACATGCGTATCTGCAAACACGCACATAGATTAAATCATGGCCGATACGCATGCCGAGTTTGAAGTCTCATATATGGGCATAGTGGTCGGATTGGTGGTTCTGGACAACCAACTATTCTACCGACTCGATGCCGGGCACATACGGGCCGCACGGCACTGGTTTGTAGGCAACGCGCGTGCCAAATTTGGCGTCAGCCTTTCAGTTTTTGATCGGGCCTCATACTGTACTTAAAAGAAAACATTAAATGTGTTGTTGTATAGCTTAAACAACCTATACGTTAAACTTTGTAATTGACTGAAACTTTCAGTTTATCTGCCGCTTTTCATATTCACCTCCTCCTGTTCTGCTTCTCGTTGTCTTGAAGTCATGGCATAATATTATATCACTGACTCACACTGGGGAAGGTTTGTCACAACCGTTCTTAGGATCGTCAGACAGGGACAGGTGTTTTGTCAAATCTGACACATTTTGAATATCAAGAGTGTGAGCCGCAGGCGTATCAAAAAAGAAAAGAAAAAAGGTGCACAAACAGAGGGTACGTCTTCATCTCGTCATGTTTTCTTTGTCTTCTGCATGGATTAAACCATGGCTTCCCAGCAGGGTGCTTTTTACCTGCTCGTCTCCTCATCTCACTCCCATAACTTATCTTTGGAAGTGATTTAATTAGTGATAAAGCATGTGAAACAACAGACTGGATCAGATTAAACACTATCCCAGCGGTCAGAGTAATACACAAACAAAAGTATACACAAACCAATAGGCAGGTAAAAGTTTACCTTATTATATTTTATTAATAATTTTTAGACAAAACTGGAAAAAGAACCACCGCTCATCCGCTGAAAAAACTTACGAGAGTTGCTGGAGCCACAAAGGGAACATGAGAAAAAATAAAGGGAAGCTCCGCACATTGAAGCTGTGCACAATCAATGTATTTATTTAGCAAGCTTTCGGTCTACTGACCTGACCTTCTTCAGGCATTCTTCAGGCATGCCTGAAGAAGGTCAGCAGACCGAGAGCTTGCTAAATAAATACATTGATTGTGCGCAGATCTGAGTGTGCGGAGATTCCCTTTATTAATTATTTTTAGAAAACAGGACATGCTCTTAATGTGTCACAAAGTTGGAATATATATTCTTTCAGAGCGAACGTTTTTAACTCATATCTTTGCTTCTGGGGGGGGGGGGGGGTGCCTGGAACAACATATTTTCAGATGGTCGTCGGCGGCCAATTACATATAATGTTTGGGGGTCCTTGACATGAAAATGTTTGAGAACGACTGACATAGAAACATAAGGTTTTTCAGAAAACTGTCACGAGTTAGAAGACCTTTGTAGAATCGTGGGGAAATGGAGCATAACAGCCAATAGTGGGATAACACAGTCCCGCTTGTTATTGCATTGAGTGGTGAATGTGAGAAATCAGCCTGCAGGGCAACTTTGTCTTTTTAACCCATTCTGACCTGAGATCAGATTCATACGAGGTTTCCACTGGACACACAGTGGTCTGATTAACCCATTCTGACCTGAGATCAGATTCTAAAAATGTCAGTCGCTCTTCGATTTTTCTAAAATAGCAGACCTACAAGCTCGTAGCGCGCCACTCGGTGGCGCGCTATGAGCTTGTAGATCTGCTATTTTTCAATAGCTAAAGCATAACATGATGCTAACACCACAATGGGTTCCCGGTCAGAATGGGTTAATTGTTTCTATGAAATGTTTATCATCCAATCATAATTCTAGCTGAAGGTTTGTCAAGTTTATACTGTATTGTATACCTCTATTGTAGTCCAGTGAGACATCCCACAACAGCTACCGAAAACATCCCACACTGTCTGTCTGCAATCCGGGCAAAATGCTCAATACAAAGAGACACTGAAGAGATGTAAATAAATCCAGCCACAGGCAACATATAGTGTTCATTACCAGCCAAATGTTTCTCGTAACATCAGGGCTGCCAAAATCTGTATCCATGAAACACTTTTCCATATTATTCCCTGGTCATTAGTTCATTAGTTCAACTAAGGCAGACATCAAAGTTCTATATAGCCTAAGGAATGGAATGAGACAGTTAAGACAGCTAATTAGCTACCCTACTGTATACTATATTAGCCTTGACGTATGTAAATGCGTGGACAGGGTATGCCCTGACAATTACTTGGCTTTGATTGACTGAGATTGTATAGCCTCCCAGACAGGCAGCTCAACCAATATTGCAGAAAGCCGTATTGAGTTAATTATCTAGTGGTGAATAATTATTAAAAGAAGATGACTGAAGCAAAAATAAATTATGAAATACTGTGAAATCAAGATGTTCCACGAACCTACAGTATAAGTTATCAAAATCTCATATAGTTTTGCTCTCAACAGCATGAAGACAACTGAAGCTAGACTTTATTTTTAAGAAGCAAGTACGAAGATCTATTAACAGCGCCCACATACAAGGACCATGGTACTCTTTCTTTACATCGCCTCCCTGCTTCATATTCATACAGCTGCTGTTCATGTAACACATGTTCAATCCATTGAGATGTTCTAACACATTTTGACCAGCACTTATAAAACACAATTCACTTCATAAAACTTGCGATAGGTTTTTGAGCATAACAAACATTTTTAACGAGTGTAAGTTATAAGTTAATTATAATGCACTACACATGCGATTATAATGTGTTATAGACCCAACCTTATGTAGTGCTATAATCTCACAGTCTCTATGTTTTACGACAGTTGTTTTGATTTACCACATCACACTTTACAGTCTATAATAAAATGCACAGTTCTTGGCAAACTTTAGAGGGATCGCTAACGCTCTAGGCCAGAGCTATTCACAGATAAGAGCGTGACTCGGGGATAAATCTTCATGAGTTAGTCACGACTCCAGAGATGAGCCCCTTCATAAACCAATCTCTCTAACCTTTATGCTACTGCCTGTCACCAATGAGAGAAACTTATTTTGTATCATCAAACAGAGAAGAGAAGGCACGTACAGTACATCCAACTAAGGTCAATTTTACAATGACATGAAATGTTACTGATGTGAGTTCCTCAGTCTGCAAACTATATTCTTTCTTTTCAGAGCAGTTGGATTCCACATAAGCTACTGTATATGCAAAGGTTTTAGACCTCAAGTGCTCCTTTCATTACCTTGTCGTTACCTTATTACCAATTACTATTATGTTAATGAGCTGTGGTAGTTTAAAGGGCACATCTTTGTGTCATATGGCCAGATGCAACTATTCATTTGAATGGATAGATTTTAACCATTATGATCGCAACGTCCCCAGATCAGTTCCACCTTGGAGACCTGTGCTATGTATGTCAGAACCTCTGCTGTATGTGCTCACTTAATTCTTCACATATACACCATTTTCACGGAACCCAAAATGTATGCACTGCACTCACTGCTCATATCATAAGGAATGAATGAAATGCAAGACTGATGGCCTGATATACAGTATACCTGCAGCACACAGACGGAGGTGTTTTTAGGGCATGTGTGCAGCGGGCATGCGATAATTTGTATGCAAACGTTTGACTGTAGATTGTGTGTGTGTGTGTTTGTGTGTGTGTGTACGTGTGTACATGTGTGTGTGCTCATTGTGAGCTCATTGCTGATGTTTTTCTTGCCTTATCAGCGACTGCACAGCCGTGTGCTGCCAATCCCACCTGCAAACAGCACCACTAACAGCTCATCTAAATACTTCCTCCTCTGCCAGTACCGTGCTGCCACCCCCCCCCCCCGGAGATGCACGCACATCCTTTCCCCGGTATTCACCTTCTCATCAAAAACATCCCAAATTAGCCCTGGCCTTTTCTCTATACCGAGGGGGACTAAACAATACTCTGCCCTTATTGTGGCTGTGTGTGTGTGTGTGTGTGTGTGTGTGTGTGTGTGTGTGTGTGTGTGTGTGTGTGTGTGTGTGTGTGTGTGTGTGTGTGTGTGTGTGTGTGTGTGTGTGTGTGCGTGTGCGTGTGCGTGTGTGTGTTAAAGACGCAGGCTGTTATTTACCAGCCCACCCGGTGGCAATTACCCACGGCGCCACGGGAACGGGAGCCTCCCACCGACGCGCCAGCTAGCAGGTGGTCCTTTTAGATAGACCATGAGGGACGAATGACAATGGAGGAAACGGCCTCCGTTGTACTGCTATTATTACGATGCCATGGCCACCGCTCCTTGCCCTGATGAGAATGGCACCTGTTGCCAATGTGCATCCGCCATTAATGATACCGGAGGACGGTTCATTTATTATAGTTATTATTATGATTCTGTCTGTAACTGCATCTATGATGTATCTGCAATCTGCATCTATCTAATATAAATTAGTATGTAATTAATTCGTTTTTGTGTTTAGTTGTGCGTTGTCAAGCTATTTCTATAGTCTTCCAACCACTCGGTATGCTTTATGCCTCACATTCACCCAATTCACACATTGATGGTGGAGGCCACCATGCATGGTGGAGGCAGCAACATGCTTGTTAGGAACATGTCCAGTGGCCAGAGTTCTATGACCACCATGAGAACAAACCCCTTACAGACTTGAATTAACCACATCTTAACCACATATACTGTAAGCCACTTTTGTCACTCTAAGCCACTTTTGGCGAATGACAAATAGCCAATCTACAAGCTCAGAATGTTTAGATTGTTATTAGAGAAAGTAAAAGATGAGTGTTTGAGCATTTGCTGGATTCGTTTTAGCGATTTTAGCTATTTTAGACAGCGCGGCGGGGGCATTCGAACATGGTCCTAAATATATATATTTTTTTTTACAAAGACATTAACCCACACAGATAGACTGATGGCAAGACACAACTGCAGGCATACACATGCACACAACCCTGTGTAAAACAAACACACACACACACTCACACACACACACACACACACACACACACACACACACACACACACCTAATTCCGTACATACCGCTTTAGATAGATAGCCTACTGTTCATCAGGTAATCAATAATACACTACAGGATCTTCATCACTGATGAAAAACTAATGAAAAGCAATATCTGCTCTCATGATTGAGAATCAAGCATTATTAAAAGTCATCTTTATTATAAATAGTTTATCATCGTGTACCAGAGAGAGAGAGCGAGAGAGAGAGAGAGAGAGGGGTGAGTGAGTGTCATGTGTGCGTGTGTGCGTGCGTTATTATTTTCTGTGTTTTCATGTGTCTTGGTGGATGTCAACAAAGCTCTCATCACCACATTAATACACATGAAAGGAGCTAAAAATCCTGAGGGAGACAGAAATTAATCCACGTTTTTTTTTCTATCTCTTCCCTGTCAAACTTGTCACCTGTCAAACTGTCCTGCACGTCAGCAGGTATATGCGAGTCTTATGACGGACTTGTCTTTCCTCTCGACGCTGGGTCACGGTCACGGCAGATCTGCTTTCAGCTTCTGGAAGCCATTAGGCTTGTTGAACATCATTGACACATGCAGTTTCACCTTGCACCTACCAAAGAAATACATGCAGTGTTGCACGCACACTATACAGTATACTATGCACGAAATCATAAATCATAAATGTCCATAAATGCGCACATACCTACACACAAATAAGACGCACGCACGCACACGAGCGTAGACAGTATTCTCACGTATACGCAGACAGATTTACATCAGTATTATCTTGTAATTCTCTCTCGCACGCACTGTAAAAAAAAATCAATAATGTAACAGCACCTGTGCAGCTGACCTTGGAGCCATAATGCTGTACTGTATAGATGTGCTGTGGAGCTATTTGTGTGCTAACTCAGTGTCAGTGTCTAATTGTTCTATGTTGTAAGCAGATGAAACTGCAAGCTCCCACAGGAACAGTTGATTAAATACCTGAGGCATGCACACCTACTATACATGTTTCTTGGATGTTTAAGACTCATTAAATTGATGAGAATCATTAAATTGATGAACACGTCACATTAGGATACGCTAAAATATTTATCACAACACAATGCCTTCATTGCTTGTCCTACTTAGCTTAGAGGTGCAGGTTCATAATAGTTAAGTGCTTAACAAACTATGTTTCTCTTCAGTTTTAACAAAACATTGACTTTTTTGACCGGGGTCCAACAGGGGTCTATTCATAGGTCCCCTCTATTTTCCCCTCTAAACCAAATCTCTTTGCTGCAAATGACGGATACAGGCTCATGATCTATAACGTGTCACAGAGCTTGTATCATTCCCGAGTAGGCCAGTGAATGCAAGGGCTAGTGTGGTTAAAATGACTTGATCCTGTCCAGAATCAGTACAGATGTGACATTCCAAAGTTTTTAAGGGCCTGCCAATGGCACTTCAGTAGAACATCAGTGGATTGTCACAGAGAATGGAAATGGTTCCAGGTGAGATTTGGTCTCTGGCAAATTAGGCATGACAAGGGGGGGGGGGGGGGGGACTACTTTACATGGAAAGATCCAGAAGTGAAGAGAAGTGTGAAGATGTCTTAGCCTGGCCCCAGCCCTGAATCGCTAGCCACGGCCATTAAAAAAATATGTTCTGGAGGGGCACGGTGGCACAGTCGGTAGTGCTGTCGCCTCACAGCTAGAAGGTTCGATTCCCGCTGGGGACGCTGTGGGCGCTGGGTGCGTGTTCTCTCCTCCATATTTGAGGAAATGAGAAATATTTAATGGGGAAACAATATTAACCAGGGCGCGGTTGAGAAAACACATGACCTCAGGACACCTGAGGACGTTATTAGCCGCGTACTGTACATTGTGTCTACAAAAAGGCCCATATCAGAACATCAATAGATGGAACAACGAGTGGAAATCACATGAAATATAATGAGTAGATCGTTCCGAGGCCATGAACGTTTGCATAATGTGGAAAACCCTAAGGCTAAAATAACATTATTAAGCTGGCGATAAATCAATGCCTTGAATCGACCCAGAAGAAAGTTGCCCATATACGCACACGCACAGATACACGCACGCACAGATACACGCACACACAGATAAACGCACGCACGCTCGAACACGCGTATAACACACATCTCTCTGTCTCTCTCCCTCCCTAAGGAGGTGATATTAACATTACATTGAATGTAATGCCCCTCACTACTGCCAGTGGTGTTGGAATGAACATGTCTCACATTTCTCACTCACATCACACACGGCCACTTACCTTCACTCTTCACCTCTCAGCAACATCTCTCTCTTTCATATTCCCCCCTCATCTTTAATTGAATTCACCCTCTGGCTAAAACCAGAGGTATTTCCTGACCTTCAGATCCTCACTCTTCACTGTGAGAGAGAGGACTTAGAAGAACAGCTCAAACGCCATCACAGACTCCTCCACGTGACACACGCCAAAAGCCAGAACGCGCAACAGTTCTCAGTGACCCCCAGACATAATTCAGTGTCTTATAATGTGAAAGTGTGCGAGCAATTTGTGAATGTTATGCACGCACTACCATCATACAATGAAGTATAAATCAATCCTTAGTAGAAGTCTACGGTAGTCACCAGGCCCAGAGTATAATTTATAAAGTACTCTAACTCCTCCGCAGGCGTGGATGTTTGCAGCATGCGCTGTGGATTGAAAAATGAGCCCCTGCCTGCATCAAAGTCAGCCCTCAACTGTGTATACAGTAGCAATACTGATATACAGTATCTCATTACGGTCCAAAACTGTCAACTTTTGAGGATTCAAAATCCCAAGAAGCAAAACTAGAAGATCTACAAGCTCAAAACACGCCGCAATGCGATGTGACAGACACGTTAAAACTCTTCCCATGTCCATGACGGTATTGACAACCTTTTTCAACGTGCCAATTCTTGACATAATTATGGGTACAGACGACCCTCACTTCCACTAACCGTACGGGTGTTGTTACCGTAGCAGACGATTTCATTCCGCAATGTTGGGCGATCCAGAAATGTCCCTCCATTCACTCCTCTTATAACCACGATCTTTAGCTGCGTTTTTCTCAAAATCTTTTCTCTAGGCGATATTTGGACCTCAATGAAAAATCGGAGGAAAAATAATCACACTTGTGTGACGGCTTTCTGTCATGTGACAGAGAGACTTACACACAGAGACTTGGTGCATTTATAGATAGACGGTTATGTCTCAGTCAGGGTGAAGTGGCCATGGTCCGCCTGTAATGGGATGTAATTCACAGCCCATTTACAAAAACTACTTTTGCAGTAGGAGTGACTGTGGATATGTATGGTGGATCTTGTGGTTAGTTGGATTTTATAGTGTTTGTCACAATAAAATTGTGCAGCACAGCTACATATTGTACTGTAGATCTACTGGTTGTTACTGCTTGGCACAAGAGTGGGCGTGCCGTGGAGTGACAAAACGATGTACATGGAGGGTTTTATTGAGCTGGAAATGGTGTTGTGGAACAGTGGAACTTCTAATGTCAGGTGGTCTTCATGGTCTTCCTAATGTGAAACTATACACTACTGCCTGGGAAGCACAATTAAGGCCGCTGAAGCGATGGTTAAAAAATACATTCTGTGCGTAGGCTAGAATATAGAAAACAATGATGTATTATCTTTGGACTTTTAAATTATGCCCTGATACTGTGGAATGTAAAATAACAAGCAACACATTTATGCTTCACTCTGTGAGAATATGGGTCTTTGCTCATGAGTTTGTGAACTGGAACTATATCACCCAGCTGTTCTTCTACATTATGGAAGAAGAACCCAGCACTGCCTTCTAAATTTAGTGACTGTCTTCAAACGGTGGGCAGAAAAAGGCATTTGAACTTTTGCTAACTTGTACGACGATGGAGCACTGCTCTCATTTTTACACATTCATGGAGAATACATACAGTACATACAGTATATAGGACATAGTGGCTAACATGCACAGCGAATGTGGGCCAGTGAAAGCCCAACACCTCAAACCGTAGCCTTTCTATTCAGTGACTGCTCATACAAATGTAATTCTCACCGGGAATTAGCAATCAGACTTTGTGGATTACACAGACATGCAGACACAGAAAAAACTCTGAAAGATGGAGATACCGTATAGTTAGACAATAAACGTGTATATGGGGGAAATCTCTAAACTGATAAACATCTGAAGACCGACATAATGCAGCTTGGACTGAGTTGAATGGGCGCAGACGTTAAAGACTGTCATGATTTGGGGTTTTTCGAGTGTGTTACGTTTATGAATGCAACTCTTTAAAAAAAATATATATATCATTTTTATCCCACGATTTTGCAACCCATTTTTTCCACTCAGTGTCAATAATCGAATGTAATCCTGGGCGCTACACTTCCTCTGCCAACCTGGGGGGGGGCAGCGGAC
The DNA here is from genome assembly GCF_963924005.1 of Protomyctophum bolini. Classification (NCBI taxonomy): domain Eukaryota; kingdom Metazoa; phylum Chordata; class Actinopteri; order Myctophiformes; family Myctophidae; genus Protomyctophum; species Protomyctophum bolini. The sequence continues at coordinate 32,199,380 of NC_137880.1, forward strand.
TGACCTCATGCTTCCTTCTATGCATGAGGAGTCCAAGCTACTTTTTTTCACCTGACAGGGGAGAGTTTCCCCGGCCGGACGTAGCGTGTGGAAGGAACACGTTATTCCGACCAGTTCCTTTCCCCTCCATCAGCCGCCCCGGCTGGCCAGGGGGAGGTAGCTCAGAGACCAGGATTCCTGCATGTTGTTTGTGAGGGTACCTACCGTAGGGGACACGTGGAGAAAATGCAAAATGGATGCAAATCTCTGTGTTAATCTAATAACTTGTTTTGGAGTATTTGCTAAGTCTGTGATGCGATGCGACGCATACATTGTGAGCTTGTCAAACTAATTTTATAAAAGCTACACTATAGTAAATAACGTTTTCAAATAATTGTTGTGGAGTAAAACTAAATGTTTTGCCTCTGAGATGTGTCTCAGAGGCAATTACTTGTGGAATTACTTACTTGAGTACTTGTACTTAGTTACGTTCCACCACTGCAGCTAGCAATCTGTTTGCTAGTCCAGCTGGGGATCCCATATGGCGATAGTGAAAACAGCCTACAGTGTACCACTGTACTTATGCAACAGTCGTCACACATCGCTGACTGTAGCTGACAGGTGACTGCCTCGTTCAGAATGGGAGTAATGATGACTTACGGTATGTGGCTGAACCTTTACGCACGCACGAATGCACGCACATACACACAGCAAACAGGCATATGTTCGCAACTTCGCATGCATACCGCCGGTACCAACTCAGTAGCCTATGTATGCAGCCACATATTCATACATTCCTAAAAGTCCTTATATGTACTGTATACAGTACGTACATGCACATAAACACACACACACACACACACACACACACACACACACACACACACACACACACACACACACACACACACACACTCGCACTCGCACTCACACTCTCTCTGTTGCTGTGTGTCTCTCCCTCTCTGTGTCTCTGTCTCTCATGCACAGATGCTCCCACTTGGGAGCAGTAGAAGTACAGTGTTATACATAATGCTTGGCTGTATCACCTGTCGACCTTGAGGTTAGCAACCTGTATAGAGAATTCTGTTTGACTTGTTACACAAAGCCTTACTCTTTTCAATCCACCCCGGGTGCCAGTACAGTGAAGAATGCTACATTTCAGTGGCTTTTCACTTGCAATCCCTCAGCACATGAGCACGAAATGAACCCCACCTGCCAGCCCAATCCTGGTCCAATTTTTCCAAAGTTTGGCAACTGTCGTAATTCTCAACCTGTGTTGAAATGTAATGCTGGTGGTTGATGAAACTGTGGCGAACAGACAAAAACAAAGAAACAAACAAAATATTCAGTTCAATTATTTTATTGTCATTGCAGCTGCAACAGAATATAAAAAGTGCACTTCCTGGATCAATATACAATACACTAAATGTTAAAAGAAATAGAACTGAATATTGCCAGGCATCTTTTGTGTGTGTGTGTGTGTGTGTGTGTGTGTGTGTGTGTGTGTGTGTGTGTGTGTGTGTGTGTGTGTGTGTGTGTGTGTGTGTGTGTGTGTGTGTGTGTGTGTGTGTGTGTGTGTGTGTGTGTGTGTGTGTGTGTGTGCGTGTGTGTGTGTGTGTGTGTGTGTGCGCGCGCGCGCCTGGAGATAATGGTAACAATAGCAACATTTTCCTGGAGGTAGTGAAGTTGTATAGTGTATACAGTACTCTCATAATGCTTTATGAACTGTTGCATATTTTGGGAACTCACTGAACTCACTGATAGTATTTTCTGAATGTGGGAGGTATCTATGGGGGTATTGACTGGGATCTACTGAGGTACTTTGCTTTGTGCGGAGCTTAATTTTTATTAATTTGGTCGTGCCCTCCTCTCAGTGGCGTGCACAGATAGATACTGTACACTGTACACTGTATACTGTACAGTATGTGGACCATTGATCAATTCTTGATCAAAGCTTCTAATATATTATTTAGGCCCCAACATCTATAAATCTCACGCTATTAAGGCAACCGGCCAGTTCCACGCGCTGCACAAGGTGCCCTTTTTTTTAAATGTCTGTGTATGTCACTGTCTCCTCTATTATAAAAGATATGCAGAGATAGAGATATACTTTATTAGTCTCCCGAGGAAGACATTTGTCTTAGACAAAGGGCCCGCATAAGCGTAGCCCTAGTCCATGTCGCCACAGTGCAGCGCCAAAATAAGTGGACAGATAAATTATCCAACAAAGATACTAGCAACCAGCAAAGCATGGTGGTACAGTAGAAGTGTACAGAATACCGACCACTCTGATTACAAGCCGACCCCCATTTTCCAAGACTCTTTGTGGAAAAAGAACATTGAATGTCAAATAGTCTAGTCCCCTATTATAACACGACCACGTTTTTTTTAGGATATTTCCATTGGAAAGAATGTAGGCCCTTATTTATCAACGCGGTGTACACCTAAAATTGGGTGTACACCCACTTTTGATTGATAAATAAGGGCCGTAGTCTATATATTCCGAACAATAGGGTAGCTCTGTTTTGCACGCACGCACAATACGCATGCACATGCACATGTATGTATAACGATTTTTCTCTAGCAAACATAATTAGAAAACAATTCCACCATGCAGCCATTCAATAACAGCCATTAAATCATAATGGCAGACGCTGGCCCCTATTGATATTTTCCCCTATACATAATAAAGAGCAACATGTTCTCTTGTAAGGGTGAAAGGCTTTGAAGCTGCTCTTTGAGGTTAAACTTCAAAGAAAGTGTAGGGTGATGGGGAGGGATGGAGGTGTTGAGTTGCAGAAGGCACACTCCCAAAGCAGACATCAGAGACCTAGACACGACGCCAGGCGTGCCTTTTGTGGAAGCAAGCATTTTTTTAAGCGCAGAGCATACAGTATATGCACACATATCAATGTACCTGAACGCCTACGCAAGTGTCTTGGTGTCATCTGAGAAGCTAAACACACACACAACAGATGGGACAGAACACACACATAAACACCAGTGATGATACCTCGCACGCACACACGCACACACACACACACACACACACACACACACACACACACACACACACACACACACACACACACACACACACACACACACACACACACACACACACGGCAGTAGTTTAGTGTGTAGGAGAGAGGCAGTGAAGCCTGTGCAGAGAATCGGAAGGTCACTCTCGGTGTGTCAAAATGTCCCTGAGCCGGACACCCCTAACACATGCAGCTCCCCGCCCGTGTGCTCATCAAAGCCATCTGAGCAGCCATCAGCTGGGTGAAGCTGTAAAAGCAACTTAGCCTACCTCAGGGACCAGAAAATAACTCCCTTCCATATACAGTACACCTCCCTGTACAGTGAGTGCACGTTCCAGTAAGTCTATATGATTCAGTTGATGGAATATTTAGTACTTTTCCTCTCTCTTATTAACACCCCCCCCCCCCACCTGCTGCTTTCCTTTTCATATATCAATGTACAGTATTTATTCAGTTTTATCGAGGCCTTCTTAGTGTGTTCGTCAGATAGATAAAATAGCATAGTATAGAGTATGTCTCTCATCATTTCCATATTTTATTCCACTTTAATATCTTTCAGAGATCAGAGAATCAACATCAACTCTTTTTTTTAATGTTGAGCATCAGGAAGCAGATAAGACTGTTGGTATCATGGCATCATGACTCCACACTCCACAGAGATGCCAAACAGAAAAATATATATACATGTACAAATATTTGCAGTAGGAAAGTTTGTCTATCCCTGCTGTTAGATTGGGTCGCTGCAGGCAGAAACCTTGGATCTCCATATTTCGTCTTTGTATGTTTTTTTAATTCAAAAATGAATGCCCATTCTATATTTCATGGCATCACCATTTATGACAGTGTCGCACAAAAGTAGCAGAAATATAATAATGTTTTTGAACGTTTTGGGACCAAAATAGGGATTCCAGGTTGAAAGTGGTTAAGTCTGTCTGTGGGGTTTTATAAATATTTAATCGTCGAAAAGCAATAACGCAAGCTTGTGACTAAAATAACTACATTTAGTTATTTTTTCCCCCCGTCATCTCCTGAAAAGTAATGGTTTTGTGGGACGTATAAGGTTTCCACGCGACAGTCTAGCTACAGTAGTAGAATTAGGAAAGTTCATCTAGCCCTGTTGGAATTACATGCTCGATTGAATGTCACGCACCGCTAGAGCGTAGCGGGAGAACCATGGCAATCAGACTCCCCCTGCCTACCGCCGTGCAATAGTTCTCCTGCAGCAGGGGAGGCTCATTACTAAGTTGCGGTTTAACCACAACCCTATGTCCTTAACCACAACCCTATGTCCTTATTCTGTGGGCGAAAATTCACGTATTTAGTGAGTGTAGAGTGAAAACAGGAGGGGGGCCGAGTATAGATCCCTGGGAGACTCCGGTCAACTAAAGGTTTTGCAAGTAAGTAAGTGGTTAAAAAAAACCCCTCAAAACAACAAACCTTGATCTTGCAACGACGCACTGCCATGCAAATTTGATTGCATGAATACACAATCGGAGGGGCTTGGCTTTCCCAGCTCCGCCATCTGCACTCTGATGCACTAAGAAAATAATCTATTTAATTTCCCCAGTGGCCCCAGGTGCTATCATTTATCTCATCCAGCGAGACTTCTACAGCAGACAAAAGCCATGAAGATAAAGCTATACCTTTCTGCCTCTCTACGCCCCACTGTGCTGCCTTATGGGAGATGGAGGGGGCTGTTCTGCTGTATAGAGCAGGTCAGGGCTGTGCTCCACTTGAGAGGATTACATTTGATGTGGTCTTATTATAGTTATAGGGATGAAAACGAGGTTTTGATAAAAAACATTTGAGCTAATTGAAATAAAGAGGAGAAAAGGTAGGGTGGCATTTCTACCTTTTATCTAGTGGGGATGTGTGCGCACGAGGTTTCACAGCAATTGGATGCTGCGTTCATGATCTGAGGCATTTTGTACAAATTGGGCCACACACAAACTTTGGAAACCAATCTTAGCCAATTACGATGGAATATGAAAAATCTGTCTTAATCACATGACACTAGAGATACACGCACGCACGGTACAGTATTTATGTGGTTTTATCAAGGCCTTCTTAGTGTGTTTCGTCAGATAGATAAAATAGCAAAGTATAGAGTATGTCTCTCATCATTTCCATCTTTTATTCCACTTATCTTTCAGAGAGCAGAGAATGTGTCACACATTTGCATTCAGGTTGTGTGATTGCACAACCAGTTTCTATGGCTAATTAGCACACAACATCAACTCTGTTGAGCATCAGGAAGCAGATAAGACTGTTGGTATCATGGCATCATGACTCCACACTCCACAGAGATGCCCAACAGAACTATATATATACATGCACAAATATTTGCAGTAGGAAAGTTTGTCTATCCCTGTTAGATTGGGTCTTTTGCAGCAGGGGAGGCTCATTACTAAGTTGGGGTTTAATCACAACCCTGTCCTTATTCTGTGGGCGAAAATTCATGTATTTAGTTTATAGAGTGAGTGGGAGACTCCGGTCAACTAAGGGAATATGAAAAATCTGACACATCTGTCTTAATCAACTGAAATTGAAAACAAAACGGCAAAACAAAATAGAAATCTGAATAAAAACAAATTCAATTAAATGAAATACTTGTTCGGGTTCAAGGCTGGCACTGGCAGGCTGGCCTTGATGTTCCCATTCAGAGCAGAGCAAAGAAAGGAAACACTGGGTGTTTTATAAAAACACATCATGTCCTGATATGACTTCACAGTGCTGTGAGACTTGCAGCCACATCTGGGCACAGTGTAGGCAGTGATGGCACGAAGCCTGCAAGACTGCATGAACTGAAAATGCTGCCTATTGAAAGTTAACAATACATGACAACATCCCTGTGTGTGTGTGTGTGTGTGTGTGTGTGTGTGTGTGTGTGTGTGTGTGTGTGTGTGTGTGTGTGTGTGTGTGTGTGTGCGTGCGCGCACGGGGTGACATGTTTATTTGCTTGATTCAGTGTGGATTCAACCTCCACCCACTCACTGGCACATTGGGGACCCCCTGGTGTTTTCCCTGCAGAGCTGGCATTTTAATTTGTGCTTGTGTGACACCGTGCCCAGGCTTCTCTCTCTCTTACTCTCTCTCTCTCTCTCTCTCTCTCTCTTGCTCTTCATGTCTTTCTGCCTGACATCACAGCTTCGTTTCTGTGCCTCCTCCCCTCTTCTTCACATCTGTGACTCTCTCTCTTTCACCTTTTCTTAAACCATTTTGTTTAGGAGTTGTAAAGATTTAAAGTGTCTTAGAAAAGTATGCAAATCAAGTGCTGATTAAGCCATTTAAGTCTATTTTTAGACTATTTTTATTTAGTTTGGTCTTTTATGAGGTTGAGATCAATATTGGATATGCATTTTTATTTTTGAGGGGCGCTAGCCCCTCCTATATACAGCTTTAATGTTTGTCTTTCAACGACGCTTGTTTAAGAAAACGCCATAGACAATAATACAGAGACATTTAATGTTTGTTTTGAGGACTAAAACAAACATTAGCACCTGTTGCTTAAACAAACATTATGTTGTAATTGATGATAAGAGCGCCCCTCACTTCACACGGGTGTGATTTTTAATCAATTACACAACCAATGAAGTCTCCTACTGAGTTTCCTATTGACCCGGTCATCAAATGATTGGCTTAGGAATGCATGGAGACCGTCCTCTGAGTTCTAACCTGGCCTTGATTGGCACATAACAATTAAGAGACCACACCCATCTCCATGCTGATTGGTCTATAATTCTAGTTCCGCTGGTCGCTCTGGTCCCGGAATTGGTGGATGCACTCAGGTGGCCTATGGAGCTACGCCCACTTTCTTCTATACTGTCTAATGGAAACTATTCAAGTCACGCCTCCTTCTTCTACCATCGGTTTAGTGATTAATGGGAATATATCTGGTTCGATAATAACATCTGAAGGATTTGTAAGCAGGATATTTACTTCCTCACACCAAAGTGCATCATTGTGAAATCAACAGAATGCTATCCTGGGATCAATACCATTTTTGGTTTACCAATCCGGTATGGAGCGGAAATAATTTTACATCCTCACAGGTAGCCGGAACACGCGACTGGAACCGCTGGGAGCTCAATCTTGTTTTGTTTTTTTAATTGTTCTTTGTAAAACCAGAAATTAAAGAGGTTAAATTGGCACAATAATACTGTTCATTTTGGAGCATGTGCCCATTGTTCTTTCATACAGTTAGTCAGTTGACACCCACCACGACCCCTTGCTCCAACATGCGTGCGTTACTGAAAAATCCCACCACGCATCCAGTAGTATAGCAAACATTTCCACGGAGTGCCCCACGCTCCCCAGACAGACACAGAGATAATGAATTCAAAGCCATCCCGTTGCCTCTCTCAGTGTACAGCCTCGTGCCATGACTCTGCGTTGACACGCATCAAGCTTAATTATTCCATGAATCAACACTTTGTGAAAAGGAAACTACTGCGCTGGCAGCAAAATGCAGACCTCCCTCCAGTCAAAACTAAACTGTTATGCTTCCGTTTGGCAGCAGAATATCTTAGGGCTAAATGACTGTATAGCCTATGCATTATGTATACCTTTGTACATACAGTATACTGCTGCAGCTTACAGTACAACACGCTGCTGTCACCGTGGCCATCCGCGAGTGACCCGTGGTTCCTTTTTGATTGGTTGTTGCAGTACTGTACACTACAGTCCCCTTGGGTCAGGTGTCACGGCGCAGTAGATCGCGAAACAAACAAACAAACAACCAAACGAAAGCCACTGGCGTAATTGTTGTCCTCTGGGGAACACGGAGAAGCACGAGAAGTTGTGTGAGTATACATGGATGCCTGTGACACTGTGACAGTGCAGTGGACTCATAGCGTAGTATAGGGCTATGATTTTTCTAAGTTCAGAATTTTGAATTATAGCACCGATTGTGGTGCCACGCACACTACATATTCAAGTATACACAGTTTGTCCTTTAACTTTGTTAACAGGCAAATTTTCCAGAATACATTAGTATTCCTGTTGCATTCTTCCAATTATTAGACCGATTGTGGTCATCCTTTCCAGTGGGGACTTCCCACACTGTCAGCGTTCTAACAGCAGTTAGAAAGCAGTCCCTAATTAGCAATGATTGCAAAGTCTGGATACAATTAAAGAAGCTCCATAGTCTGTAACCCAAAATATGAAGCTATTGTAAATGTTTTCTTTTGGAGAAAGGCTGGTTTTCCAGCCTGCTACAAAGTGCTTCTGTTGCAATTAACCCATTTTGGGCGGGAACCCCTTTTGGTGTTTTAAGCATTGTTATACTTAAGCCATTGAAAAATAGCAGATCTACAAGCTCATAGCGTGGCACCGAGTGCCGAAAAATCGTGAAAATGTGGTGCAAAGTTTTTAACTCAAATCTTTGCTTCTGGGGGGTCACTGGAAGAACATATTTTCAGATGGGGGTTGGCGGCCAATTACATATATTTTTGGGGATTCTTGACATGAAAATGACTGACATAGAAACATGGGTTTTTTCTGAAAACTGTCAGGATTTAGAAGACATTTGTTTATTTAGTTTCCAGGTCAAAATGGGTTAAGTGTGCAGCACTGTTGAGGCGGAAGCCTCATTGTGAGTGTGTAATGTGTTTCAGTAATGACACGGCATGGCAGCAAAACGACTTGTCGTCACGCTCACTGCCTACCGGCTCAACCCGTTACTGCTGACCATTAGAGGGCCTTTTTTCACTCGCTGTCCCCTCCCTCCCTCCCTCCCTCCCTCCCCGTGGAACACATCAAAGAGGCCCCCACCCTCCCATCCTTCAAAACTGCCCTCAAAACACAGAATTGCTCTCCCCAGCTGCACCCATACCCCCTTATGTTTTATCCTTGTTTGTTCTAAAACTAGACGTGTGATCTGGTTTAGAAAAACGATGATATATTTTATTTATATTTGAGGGGCCCTGTAGTCCCTACTTGCCTACAGTACTATGTTCAGCTATAGTGTAATTTACGTCATATGTGTCTGAGCAAATCGGCTATTTTGTCCTAACAGAAACATTAAATGCCATTGATATGTAGACGCGCAAATCGTCTATTTTGTCCTAACAAAAAAAATCTCCTTGACAATGATTGGAGAACTTACATCAGTGTCTGAGCAAATCAGTATTTTTTGTTTTACATCATGAAGATGTATGATCATAAGAGCGCGCCTCATATCACACAGGTGTGCTTTTTCTTTTACAAAACAAACTTTATTTTGAGGGGCGCCTTAGACAAACATTAAAAACGCCATTGACAATGGACAGAGTTTAATGTTTGTTTTGTCACTAACAAAAATATTAAATGCCATTAGCAATGAACAGAGTTTAATGTTTGTTCAATTTGTCTGTGTTTGTTTTGTCCTCGATGTTGTAAGATGATAAGAGCGCCCCTCACTTCACACAGGTGTGATTTTTCCCCCATGCCCTTTGAGTGCTTAGAAATGTGCTACGTAGCTATGGTATATAAAACTGAGTTATTATAATTACTACCAGTACACTTTGGACCATGCAAGTAGCAACGTCACACAAACAAAGTGAAGCTTGGCCAATCAATTATATTGGCTAAGTGCACAGACAAAAAAAGACAATATGCCTACAATTCACAATTTAGGCATTTAGCAGACACTCTTAAAAGAGAGCGACTTACAGTAAGCAAGAACAAAAACATGGTAATATAAACATAAAAATAGTCATCAGGAATCATACGTAAGCTATGAATAGTGGAATATCTATATAATGAAACTATGTGTATATACTATAATGCTATATGTCTACATAAAATGCTATCTAAGTTACACAAATTGAGCCTTTGCATTTGTCTGTAAGGTCGTCGAGGCTAGGGCAAGTGCTACGGGCAGATGGAGTCTAAAGAGGTGGGTTTTCAGAATGGCAAAGATTGGGAGTGAGTCTGTAGTTCTGATTGCAATGGGAAGTGCATTCCATAGTTTTGAAGCCAGAAGGGAGAAGAGTTTGGGAGGTGTGGAGCAAGGTGAAGGTACTTCCAACTTCCCTGCGTTGGCTGATCTGAGCACGCGGGAGGGTTTGTAGGGATCGATCAGACTTGAAAGATATGGGGGTGCCATACCTTTGGTTGCTTTGAAGGCCAACATCAGAGTTTTGTACTAGCCAATGGAGGGAGCGGAGAAGGGGAGAGACATGTGAGAATGTTGGCTGGTTGAAGACCAAGCGACCTGCGGGATTTTAGATCAATTGGAAAAGCTTAAGTGTGCATGCCGGTAGGCCAGTAAGGAGAGAGTTACAATTAGTCAAGTTTTGTTATGACTAATACTGTATGTCGGACACTCTTATTATAATAATATATAAAGGATACTGTAGATATATTATCATTCTACAGAAATGAGCCCTATATAGTGGAAGAACACTTTATCATGTGTGGTTGGGGAGTTGGCACTTCTATTTCCATAACATTACATTATAGCCTTTGGAAATGAGCATTCGTAGAGCACTCTGACAAGGCGAGAGATGGAATTGTTTTGTTTAATGTTCAGACTGAGGGCTGTGTATTGCAAAGTCACATCGGATTTTATAGATTTCGTGTATGTGGATTTGATGCCTGCTTGTTGAAATGGTGCATGATAAAGTTTACAAAATGATTCCAAGAATTGGTCGCAACAATGATGTAGTGGCAAAGCAGTGACCCCTACATAACTTAACCCATTTTAGGCTGACATAGAAACATAGCTTTTTCAGAAAACTGTCATTTTCAAACAGACATTTTTTTTATCTGATCTCAGGTCAGAATAACTTAACAAACCCAATTGCTAGTTATTAAGTAGGATTGATGGAGTAGTGTCTCCCGGAACCATAATGACTTGATTCATTTAGAAATGACCCAATCATTACTCTGTCCATGATTGGTTCAGTGTTTTGTGTTGCCAATTGAGATGCAGTGAATTAGTAACATAATGATTTATTCCATGTCGTTACATGTTGACCAACAAATAAATAACAGAGCTACTGTGAAGGGTTGCTGTTGGATCTCACATTAGTATCTGCTCGATGTATCCTGGTTTTCTCTCTGTGTGTGTGTGTGTGTGTGTGTGTGTGTGTGTGTGTGTGTGTGTGTGTGTGTGTGTGTGTGTGTGTGTGTGTGTGTGTGTGTGTGTGTGTGTGTGTGTGTGTGTGTGTCTGTCTGTGTCTGTGTCTGTGTCTGTGTGAGTGTGAGCGCGCGCGTGCGTGCAGGCGTGCGTGTGAAAAGGTATGTTTTTTCTCATTGCTCTCTAAAATTAGAGTATAACCTTTTGTACCCCAAGCACATTGTTTCAAGTTTCAATTTGTGGACAGGCAATTTTCCCTCTTAAAGCCAAATTGCTGTCCTCTCGTGACCCCCTTTAACTCCAAACAAATGCCCCTCTATGGCTGTGCCTTAATTTGTTGTGCTTGGGCTTAAAACACCACGAAACACATCTGAGGGAGAAAAAAAGTAGAACTACATTACAGTGGATGATGTTTTCCCCCTCTCTTTGTTTTTGCTGCACCTTTCAAACATTGGATCACAGCAAATTGTCTTTAATGGGAGGAAATAGGCTCGTCCCTTGGGCTTGCTGCACCGAAGCAGTCCCTAGTAGCTGTAACAGTATGATCTCTCTCTCTTTCTCTCTCATTTCCTGTTCTTTGTGTCATCATCCAGTTTGATGTTTACTGTATTGTACACTCCCCTGAACACGCAGGCATCAGGCACGCTACACACCGCTAGCACGTAGAAGCTTCTGGTGCCCGTAATGAGGCCACGGGGGGTGGGGTGTGGTGGTGGGGGGTGGGGGGGACTGGGGTAATGCACGGAGCAATGCGTGAGTTTCCGGAAAGATGACGATAAAAGGAGAGAGAGACATAGAGAATCTAGGGTGGAAGTGATAGAGAAAAGAGAGAGGGAGAGATAAGAGCTGGCTCATGTTCCGTCGCTTGCACAAGGTCGACTGCTCTGACGATTGACGTGTCAAGCCTTTGTGATCGCACAAACCTCACGATCAAAGATCATTGAATCCGATTATTTTTCCCCTTCCTGGATGTTCCATACTGTATCCTGGCATCTCCACTGACATACCCATTCTTAGGTGATGGCCTGAATACAGACTGACTGAGAGCTGTGTAACGCACGCACGCACACACTCACGCAAGCACGCACACACACACACACACACACACACACACACACACACACACACACACACACGCACACACACACACACACACACACACGCATTGGTAAAGTATGCATTGGTTTCTGAACCGTTCTGTCTTCAGAGAGATGTGAAAAGGTGCTTTGCATAATCCATTACAGGCCATGGGTCCTGGTGGATGTACAGGCGAACGAAAGAAGATTTCCACGTCTGGTACCATCCACATTTACCTGCAGGAGGTGGACTTTAAAACGCATGCTGCCCCAGCTGCACACTAAGGCCGTTAAGCCTTTTCACTCCCAGTACCAATTTGTGGCCCTGTTCCTTGTTCGATAATACATTAAAGATGACTCCATGAATTCTCTAATGACTGCCTGGCACAGTGTTTGCAAAACCTTTGTCTTAGGAAGAAAAAAAACAAAACCGTATTGTCTGGTGAGAGAACGTACAGCGTGGATTTAAATGGATCGAGAACATTATTATCCATTGGCGGAAATTAATCTTTTGACTTTGCCCTGGGGTTAGAAAATGAAATATAAAAATAAACAAAAACAGCAATCATACACATACAGTAGACCGACAGAGTGAATACAAGTGTAGCATAGTTTTTTATTTAACCAGTAAAATCACATTGAGACTGCGTCTCTTTTACAAGTGGGAACTGGCCAAGAGGCAGAAATAAAAATTACACTTCAATACCACATCATCAATGTTACATTTTGAACCAGCAAATACAACATCCATAATACACCTTAAAATACCTATGCATAAATACAACAAGTCACCTGTCCTACTTTTTTCTTTTTAGTAGCAGGGCAAAATACACCATATACACAAATATACACAATCTCCACGGTTTTAGCCGATATAATAGATATATAGGCATAAACATAGGCTAGTACATATCCAGGCATGTGCAAGTGTTGGATTGTACATCAAAGATGATCCTTTTGAAAGTTCTCAAGGGAACTTTCAAAGCCAGTTTTAGTCTGGACTGTAGATGCAGTGCAGACTAGAGAATTGCTAGGAATTCATCTACATTTTAACAACGGAAGTGTGGAATAAAAGAGTTTTCATAAATATTCGTTGTAGCCCCGGGTGTTCTGTAACCGCTACCCAGAGGGGAGCATATCGATTTAGACAAAAATCGGATTCAATGTAAGGATTCCCCTCAGATTTGCAGTGTTTTCTGCCTGTATATCTCTGACAGCCGTTTCTGTGGTTTCCTACACAATCCTTGATTTACTTCTATTCTTAGACCACCGAAGGCAATCTTACATAGTGTTACAGTGATAGTGTTACAAGGGAGACCCAGAAACTGAATGGACCCAATTTAAATAATTAAATTAACAAATAATTAAATATATAAAAAAATAGGATATTGTGGGGTGTGCCTGCTATTTTACAGTGGTGTATGTGAGTTGATGTATTGCAGAAGACCCAAACTATAACATTTCACCAAACATTTCATGGTATCTTTTTTTTTTAATTACTTCATTGTGATTGTTTTTGGGAGGCAAATTGAAGCTGAATGTTTGAAGGAATGCATTGAAATCAATGAGAGCTTGGTTGACAAGCGTGTGAATAAACACTATTTCTGAGTGATTACGACATTTGTAAAATTACGAGTTCAGCTAAAAAATATTAATACCCCGCCCACCTTTGGAGTTGCATCATGGCAAGGTAACTACACACACCAAACCTCTACCACAGACACAGACAACTAAGAGACAATATAAGTGAATGTGTTGCTGCATGAGGCATTTTATCTTCCTGAACGATTCTGACAAAGGTTGCAAAATATTGTTTGTTCCTACGCTTGTTGGCCCGACTCTCAATGGCTTATTATAGACGAATCCACAGAGGGTTTCCCTGGGCGTGGCCATTACTGAGGTGTAGTATAAGTGATTAGCTGCACCTGGCCTACAGAGCACTAATCCATGGAGCAGTGCCCTGTAGGGCTGTGCTAACCTGACTCCGCCAGATGGAAGACTCATTGCTTCACATTTTGTTTCACAACGAGCTTCCATCTGGGCTCACTGTAGCCCAGGGGTAACCACCTTTTTTTTGCTTGAGAGCTACTTTCAAAATGACCAGCTCAACAATATCTACCCACCTGAAAATAGTTTAAATATGTACCTGAGGGTGCTTTAGAATAGCAGCGCTGGCATTACATATAAGACAAATGCACTTGGAATGGGAAATAGAGGGGGAGAAATGGAATAGGTAGGGTTTTTTCGTATTAAATGTATAATGCTACCGATGTCTGTGCACAGCAACACTGAAAACAAAATGTTGCATTGTGGATTTGAGCTGACAGGCGCTTTTTGATGTTAATCAATCAAGTCTCAAGTGGCAGATTCCAAGAATTGTCTTTTATATATTTAATTGAAATGTGATCTACCTGCACAGCCTTTGTGTTCTACTGCTAGATCGCGATCTACCTTTTGGGCACCCCTGCCAGTGGCAGTGTAGCCCACTCACTGAAGAAGGCCGTCCCTTTTATGATGGGATGATCCCGCCCGTATAGCTGCAGCTGATTGGTTTCCGAACCGGGCCGGGTCGGTTCAACGCAAATCCCTGAGCGAGCCCAGATGGAGCTTTGTTGTGAACTTGTGTATCGATATACGCCCCCATGTGGCGGAGTCATGTTTCATCGATGCCTCATGTCAGATGACATGTTCTTTCTTTTCATAATAGCCCTGGACAGAACACACAACCAGGAGGTGGCATCAGTGTATCTCTAAAACGTGATGTCAAGGACACCCGCAAATGTACGTTTTTGGCAGAAAAGAAAATTGCCTCAGGGACCCCCATACAAGATTTGTGTTGTTAAAATGTGACAGGACAGAGCCCTGGGTGGGTGCACCGTTTTCAAGGCATGATGAATATCTGCGTTCATTAGCCACTCATGCTCTTAATGAGGATAAACCTGAGATGTCTCTCAGCACCATATGGACATTGAGAGCTATAATACGTTCAGTTATCTCTTTGACTACTACTGAGGCTCTGAGGATTGTTGTTCTCATGCAGCTTTTACTTGGATTCATTCCTTCTCTTACTTTCATGTCACATGTTCCCTCCCTCCCTCCCTCCCTCCATTCCTTCCTTCCTTCCTTCCTTCCTTCCTTCCTTCCTTCCTTCCTTCCTTCCTTCCTTCCTTCCTTCCTTCCTTCCTTCCTTCCTTCCCTTGTCCTCCACCTGACCACTTACCAGGTACACACAAACCTCCACCATAACAACAGGCCATCAGCAGCACCCAGAGGGCTGTCGCATGCAATATTGAGGCTTTTCCATTAGTGCTAGATTGCATGGCGGTGGGAACCATGACGGGTGTATGTGCATCAGGAGTCACACCATCATGCTGCTGAGAGCGGAGACGAGGAAAGGAGGGATGAGGTGGGGAAGGATAGCAACGGGAAAGAGGAAAAGAGGAGACCCAGGGAGAGAGGAAAGGAGGGGAGAATTGAAATCAGAAAAAACAATGCAATAGCAAGGTACAAAACAAGCGTGCTTTCCCTGCCTTTCTGTGAGGTTCCTGCTGAGGTAAGTGCAACACCCACAGCGAGAGCTGTCAGACAGACAAATCCCAGTCACAGCAGGAGCCTTACATCTTCTTTTGCCTTGACTCGTACAAATGGGATCAAACGAGCCATAGATAAACAAAGTTTGGCTATTGTGTGAGTCTTGGGAGCAGACGGTGTTATTTCATCATGACATGCTTCAGGACTAACTAGCTTCCTCTGCCACAATGTGGTCCACTATGACTTTAAAGGTGTCTAAGGCAGCTCTGTCCGACAGCATATAGTAAAGGGAAACAAAATATAAACAAATAAAATACAAATCAAAACCACTTTGACTAGGATTTTCACACTCACTATAGAATTTTGTAAAAAAATATTTGTTTTGAGTTCAACTGATGTAATTTAACAGCAGTGGCGAGTAATCCCTGTGAAATAATGAGAACAGGAGGAAATAACCTGACTTGATCTTTTCGTATTAATATTCTACACATTTACACAGCCATTCCAGGTCTGACTTTTAGTGCATGAGTAATTGAAGACTCTGAATCTCCATTTTAACCATTCTTGAGGTGTCTGGCTTTCGGAAATTACGACATTATGGCAGCCTATATGGACTTTTAACACATTGACTACATAACTCGTTAAACCCACATTTTATTCCATTGTCTTTCCCTGCGTAATACGCTAAACCTGCTATTTGTTATATGTGTTTAATTCACAGTTTTTTAATAACTTCAAAGACATAGCGGCTTTGTCGCGGACCTGGTGACGAGGCCGACGCTTTATGATGACATAACCGGAAATCACTCACGCTCATATGAGTCTGGCTGCACCAGGCTACCATTTAGGGACAATTCCCTCACAGATTGTTAGTGCAGAGTGACCAGGCTACCATTTAGGGACAATGCCCTCACAGATTCTTAGTGCAGAGTTGGATTATGGTTATTGTTGTTTCTGTGTCCGAATCCTTAATTAAGGGACCACTTCACCCTATTTCAACGTATCTTGGTCCTTACTAATTGTTATTGTAGTATGCTGTAGTACAATGTTTGTCTACTCACTCTGTGTCTCAGAGCAGGGCTGTTGACAGTTCAGAAACATGCCAGTGACAGGGTCTTGAACTGTTGAATTGCCCACCAATGAGACGCCGAGTGAGTAGATGGAAATTGTCCTATTTTGTAATGACAATTAGTGAGTGTTCCTCTGGCTGAGAGCTGAGGAGCTGTCCATGGTCCTGTCTGTGGAGGTGGTGAAGTATACTGCGGTGCAATCACTCTGTTAGTGTGTGATATGGAATCTGACAACTTTCAAAGTCTGAAGTAAGCCTATGCATATTAATAAGTGTTCTGCACCTCTGCTCGCGCATTGATTGGTAGCCTAATATATTGTGTTTTGCATATCTTTATAATTTGTTGTCTCCATAAGTTTGTTTATTATCTACGTGACATATTGTAATTGTATATTACCCCCTCCTGGGGGTGTCTTCAAAATTAAAAAACGAATATGCGAAAGCTGTGACAGCCTATCTATTTGAAAATAATACTGAACTCAGCAGATAATAGACACCGTATTGAGCAGATGAGCTCCAACTAGGGCAGACATGAACTGCATGTTCACTGTGGGTCTGTAGGCATGTGCCTGGATTGTGCTCAAATATGGAGATCCCTGATGTCATAGGCAATGGTTTCTGGTGTGTCTGTGTGTGTGTGTGTGTGTGTGTGTGTGTGTGTGTGTGTGTGTGTGTGTGTGGGATGTCAGAATAGAGCTTGATCAGCACAAGAGAGGGGAGAGGGGAAGAGGAGGGTGGAAGGAGGGAGAGATCTGTAGGGAGGGAGACTGGCCACAGACACGTATAACAAAAATGCAAGCAAACAGGGCACGTCCAATTGAACAAAGAGTGCCATAGTCTGCGGTGTGTTTTTTGTAAGAATCACTGATGCGGGAGAGATACAGCAGTAGATCACTAACTTCTATAGCCATCATATGACACTTGACACTCTGTTTCCCCGGCATATACACTATTAAATAAATAGACTGACTCACCAAACATAACTTTACAGTGAATCAGGTCCCATCCCACTGTCGCACCGTACTGCTGGCAGGGCATGTACTGTACAGTCGACGGAGCTATCAACCGTGGCCTATGTGCGTATGTACTGTACTGTATGTACAATGGAATATCTGCACTCCTCCTGTTTGCGGAGAGAGGGATCATCAGGCATTCCTATTCCGTGACAGAATAATCTTTGTCAACCGCTAGTATATCTACGTCGATCCCACCAGAATGTATATCATGATTGCAATACGTTTTGAAGATTAATTTCACCCAGCACTGAGGACTCCCGCTGGAGTGCACCCTGGAGACGTGCATACGTTGTTGTTTTGCAAAGTGAAAAATCCTCTCCGTAGGTATAGGTCTCAATGGAGCCAGAAGTCGATATCTGAATGACTTCTGTTTTGACTGCTTTAAGCTCCCGTTTAAACGGGTGACTGATTATTCTTGTAATTATGTGTCCTGTTTACCCGGCGGCTTCAGGCATGGTTACACTGCAACACATGGGAAGAGGCTTTAAGATTACACCCATAATGCATCTGGGTTAAACCATTAAATAGTTTGGTATATTAAAAATGCAACATTATTCTATTATATGGCGTTCCTGCCATGCAACTTCGACAAGAAATACGCGTAGTCAGCAGTTTGCCATGAAGTAGCCGCTTCCCTTTAGCAAATCAAGAAAGCTATCATTGAAATTAAATAAATGTTGGTGTTGGTGCCACGTACCAGCGCTTTGCTTCCTTTAGAAACATTAAGCCTCTCCTCCTCACTGCAAAAGCCTGTGCACGTGCACATGCGAGCACACGTACTGTATGTGTTCATTAGCTGTCCACTTCCATTACAAACAAGATCTCTTACACACAAGAAGAGCTCTTGTCCTGTCATAGCATGTGCCTCCATCATTGATTTGCCATCAATATTCTCTGTGATGTCGAAGCCTCCAATTGGCCCCTGAATTTACTGTGTTTGTTTACTAAAACACACAGCACAGTATGTTTGTGTGGCAAACATCTTCATACAGTACTGTAAATCACACACACAACTACACACACACACACACACACACACACACACACACACACACACACACACACACACGTGCTTGCGGTTGCAAGTACAATACCACCACTTCAGCTTGCTACAGTTGCACAATGCCTGGAAATGGAATCTTCCCCCGCACGGGGAGTGCATGTGCAGCCTTCAGCCTTCCCAGCATGTGGCTGAAAGCAGCACGTGCCGTAGCTAGCATCCAAATCTGTTGAAATATCTGTCCGTTTGGGCTCCGTAGCCCAATATCCATGCATGCATCTGCTACTGTAAAGCACGTCTATATGATCACAAGTATATTGATCTCAACATTCATCTCAGCTCCTTCATGTTTCTTTGTTACAATATTAATATCACCACACTAATACATAATGTATGGCAGATGAATGCTCCATATGAGCGTGTTGCACCAATATGAGACAAAAACCTTCTACGACGATGGAATATCAATGCTTTGATATCTCAGAAGCCGTCCTATGTGCATATAGGGAGGAGTGGGTGTACTGGAGCCTACTGTATGTGATTCAGCATACAGCATTCAGCTCGTCGTTCCCAGGATAAACACAGGAAGGTGGAGTGGCTGGCAGAGAGGCAGAGAACTGTATATAAATATAGCATGATGACCATCCCATTAAAACGGAACGAGGGCTGTGTGTATAACACCTCTATAGTTTTGGAGATATTTACAACTTTGCTTTAAAAGAAAACTATTAATAATGCATTTGTCCGGCTTGTGTCCGGCGATGGAATACTGAAAGATTGATACGTCCTGCGTCCGGGCTGCTCCCTCTCCCTCCTCATGCCACTCGGGTGTTTAAGCCATTTTGTGCGGGAACCCTTTTTGGTATTAGCATTATGCTATTGAAAAATAGCAGATCTACAAGCTCATAGCGCGCCACCGAGTGGCGCGCTATGAGCTTGTAGGTCAGCAATTTAAAAAGAATCGAAGAACAACTGACATAGAAACATAGCTTTTTTTCAGAAAACTGTCAGGATGTATAGAAGACATTTTTAGAATCTGATCTCAGGTCAGAATGGAAAACTGTCAGGATGTAGAAGACATTTTTAGAATCTGATCTCAGGTCAGAATGGAAAACTGTCAGGATGTAGAAGACATTTTTAGAATCTGATCTCAGGTCAGAATGGAAAACTGTCAGGATGTATAGAAGACATTTTTAGAATCTGATCTCAGGTCAGAATGGAAAACTGTCAGGATGTATATAAGAAGACATTTTGTAGAATCTGATCTCAGGTCAGAATGGAAAACTGTCAGGATGTGTATAGAAGACATTTTGTAGAATCTGATCTCAGGTCAGAATGGAAAACTGTCAGGATGTATAGAAGACATTTTGTGGAATCTGATCTCAGGTCAGAATGGGTTAAGCGCGTCGTGTCCTTTCCGGTAAATTGGAGCGCGGCGTGAGAGCAAAAGGAAAAGAGCGGCGGGGCGCAGCGGCTCGTATAGCCTGCCGCGATTGGCTAATGGGCCTAATGTCCTGTGCAGTGCTTATCCTGATTCACAGATGGATGATGATGAGGCAATTGGGCTCCGGGGGAGGGGGGGGGAGGGGGGGGGGGGGGGGATCCCTGGAGGATGGGAGAGGAGGAAGGAGGAAGCGCTTTTCCACTGACCTTTGACCCGAGGAGAAGAGAGGGAGTTGAGATAGAGACGGATGAAAAACAAGATGTACACAAAGAGGGAGAGAGACCGTGCTCTGGGAAGCACGGGTGTGAGGTAGAGCTAAGTGCTGCACTTAAGTATACAATGTTGAGGTATTTCTACTTTACTGGAGTATTTAATATTTCCAATACTTTTACTTCTACTCCACTACATCTCGGATCCAAATATTGTACTTTTACTCCACTACATTTATTTGACAACTGTAGTTACTGTAGATTATTATATATGTGATTATTATTACAAAACATACGGTAACTACTTCAGCCCTATATATACTGTACATTCCATCCATTTTGAAAATAGCCAATCTACAGATCTGCTATTTTCAAAAGATAATTATTATACATTTGAAAACTTCGAATAGGACGTTCTGCATGCTATACTTTTGCTACTTTAAGTACATTTTTATATCTTTTGTACTTTTACATGAATTCCACACTTTTACTTATACTAACAAAGTATTTATATGTTGCAGTACTGATACTTTTACTCAAGTACAAAATGTGAGTACTGCTGGCTTAGCGGAGGCAGAGACAGACACGCCGCTGCAGTCTCGTCTCTCCTGCAGAAAGAATGTACAAGCTTGCATGCCTTAACCCATTCTGAACGGGAACCCATTTCGGTGTTAGCATCATGTCATGCTTTAGCTATTGAAAAATAGCAGATCTACAAGCTACGAGCTTGTAGGTCTGCTATTTTTTGAAAAATCGAAGAACGACTGGCATTTTTAGAATCTGATCTCAGGTCAGAATGGGTTAATCAGACCAGTGTGTGTCCAGTGGAAACCTCGTATGAATCTGATCTCAGGTCAGAATGGGTTAATCAAACACCATTGCTGTAGCACGTCGTCATGTAAACAGATGCCAAGCATTTCTTTCCTTTTCCCCGCTTCGGTCGTTTTGGGTTTGTTGATGTTTACAGAACCTGACAGGACCATTCCCAGGCCATGAATACTTAAAACGTCTACCTGAAATTTCCCCCTATTTAAGAACCGCTTAACATCCAACATCCTCATACCAGACTCTGCAACGCAGCCGAACATTATGAATTATTATGCGAGCACTCAACACAAAGGGTGACAAAACATCCATTTCGGATGATCGTTTTAGTGCTGTAGAGAAATTCTCCTGGCACAAGAACAAGCGAGTGAGAGAAGGGAAAGTAGAAGAAGGGCTGAGTGATAGTGAAAGAGTGAGTGATAGTGAAAGAGTGAGTGATAGTGAACGGGGAATACAGAGGAAAACGGTTTAAGGAGTTCTATCGCTCCATGCATCTACCCTGGGCCTGGAGCTCGATTGATAGCTGTCACGTGCTGAGACTGATCCCCACCCTGAGGGCCACTGGCCCACTGCTGAAGAGACGTGATTACTGGGGTGCGTGCGTGCGTGCGTGCGTGCGTGCGTGCGTGCGTGCGTGCGTGCGTGCGTGCGTGCGTGCGTGCGTGCGTGCGTGCGTGCGTGCGTGCGTGCGTGCGTGCGTGTGTGTGTGTGCGTGTTGGTACTTTTGGCATTCCTGCATTCGATAGAGTGCATGCACAAGTCAGGAGCTATACTCTCCTGGGTGAGGACAACGTGAAAAGAAACACAAGCTTGATAAATTCCCCTAAGGACCCCAAGGAATCGGATTGGTTCCATTTGTACAATCTCAGAGTTACAGAGGCGATAAGGGCCCATTTGGATCCTAACTATCATTCATTTAGCTAGGGACCCCCTGGCCCATCCTCAAGGACCCCCGAGGTCTCCAGACCTTGTGTTTGGAGGGTGCAGTACTTAGTTCAGACTATAGTCATTGGTCCGACAAACGACAACCTACCCGGGAGCACGGACTAATGCTCCGTCCGAATTACGTGCAGATCCCGTGTTGGGAACCATGAGTTCCCTTAGCACTAATGGCTCACTGATGGTGTGTGGGGCTATTCTGTTCTTTGAGTCCACTCCGCTCTACACTGCAGTTTAAATGCTAATCGCTTTCTGTGGTGTGTTTGCGCAGCTCATATTCCCCAGGGAAGACAAGCAGGAGACACGGTAAAAGGGAAGAGCAGAGAGGTTGTGCAGAGAAACTGATGACAAAAATCACACCTGTGTGAACTGAAGATGAGGTGGCGCTCTCATCATCAGCTGGCCATTCATTGTCAATGGCATTCAATGTTTGTGTTTACACAAACCCTCAAAGGTGGCTAGCGCCCTCAAAAAAATAAAGAAAAAAGTAACAGTTCTGAAACACAGATCATTATGAACTCATTAAAAGCAGGAAAGCATCTGTGTTATTAGATTTTAACCACTTTAATCATTATTTTATACTTTGGCATTAATATATAAGCTCATAGTACCTAACTTGGTGCCGCACCATGAGCTTGTACAACTGCTATTTTTGAAAGATCTTGAAAATGTGTGCAAATCGTTGAATGTATATTTTTAACTCATACTCTTTGTTTCTGGGGGCCCCTGGAGCTTAATATTTTGAGATGGGGTTGGCGGCCAAATATATATAATTTGACATGAAAAGGTTTGACCAACACTGACATGATATAGCAACATGAAACATTTGTAGAATTCAACCTTGCCCGCTGGCTATAAGTGGTCCAGGCGCATGCCACATAATATAGGCTCCGGCCTGACAGCGTGTCACGTGTTCGAGTCCCGCTCATGACGACCTTTGCTGCATGTCTCTCCCCTTCTCTCTCTCCCTCTTTCCTGTCTGTCTTCACTTGATACTATCAATAAAGGCAGAAAATCCAAAAACTTAATGGTTTAAAGGATTCAGAATCACTAATATCTGTCTTAACGTATATGATTGGGGAATAGAATTATGGTTATACAATGTTTAACCAGATTCTTAACATTCAATGAATGCGAATAGTGCATGTACGTGCACGCGTGTGCGCGGACATGCACAAGTAACACCACTGCATCAGTGAGTATAGGTGTACAAGTTATTTTACAGACATCTTTCTGCATCTGTGTGTGGCGTGCGTGTGTGTGTTACTGTGTTTGTGTTTGCGTGCATATGTGTGCGTGTGTGCACACAGACACACACACACACGTGTGCGTTATTCTGCGACAGACTGGTATGGGCCCAGCGGTGGTATTTAGTGGTCCTGATCCAGGGTGTGAGTGGCTGTCGGGCACAGAAACAGGACAGAGGTTGTAACCGGCCCCAAACCCCCAACTAATCTACTCATGCAGTTATCGCCTGCTAAAGGAGCTTACAGAGACACTGTCTACCCTAGGGAACCCAGATGCACAGCAGAACGTACACACACACACACACAAACGCGCGCGCACACACGCACACATGCACACGTGCGCACACACGTGAGCGCACATTCAGTACAGTCCATCTACAGTACACACATACTGTATAATCCCATACACACAACTGCGTGGGTACTACCTGCAAGCGTAAATACACCCTGCACGACAACGCGTACACAGTCACACACACCTTCATTTGCAATTACTTGCGACACCATCAGCATCTCTGACTTTAAAAAAAAAACACTTAGACAAACAGTGACAAACAACAACAACCAAGAATCTTAATGAGCACCACCACGTCACCCCATTAATGCCCGAAACCCCCAGTAAGGCAGTAAACGTGTTACCATTTAGATAAAGCCTATCTTAATTTGTTTTCTTGCAACAACACACGTACAACGGGAACTCTAATCTAATCTTCACTCTGTTCTCCGTTCCCCGCCAGTAAATGCTGAATTTGGTGGAGATATTGCATGCGGTTTCAGTCACACATACTATCAGCCCCGCTGCACTATTATCACCGTCCCCCTCAGCGTATAATTGCTTTATGATACCACCAGTGTGACCAACTGTCATTGAGGTCCTTTGCTGTAACATTTTAACTTTTCTATTTCAGTTCAATTCTTCCCCAACAATCCTACTCATGTTACGTGATCAGACTCTCCCTTATTGTTTAAAACAACAATGATAATATGACATCATCGTGACATCGTATTTCAATGCAGTTGTAAAAATCAATCAATACCATGTAACATTAATTTCAGTAGTCTGTTTTAGCGACAAGTTATAGCTCCATTTGTCAGTATGGAACTATAGCGCCGAACAAGACATGCTGCAGCTTCCTGGGCACATCTCTGTTGATGCTCATCATCGCAGCACCACTGAGACAGTCTTGTTTCATTCATTGGACATCAATTTTAAGATGGAGGAGCATGGAATAATTCAGGTCCTGTTGTTCAAGTTTGGCTAGCGTATAAGCTTGGAAAAAGACTCTTGAGCACACCAAACAAAACATACTCTCAACATCATTAAGGTTTTTACTGTATTCAGTGACTCAATGCAACACAACATCACTCTTAAAGAAACAAACACGTGCCCATGTCCTGAATCATTGAGATTCAGTGAAGTGCTGCTTAATTGTTATGTAGTCTCTTCATATTCATTTCCTGGCATATCTCTTTAGCAGTGGCTTAAGCAGACACAATGCCTTTCAATAGAGGGTATGCGCGTGACATCATCGTACCTGGAAGTTATGCGGGAACGTCCACTGAGTGTCAAGAAACTACTTTCTGGTCTTGCCAGCCCATTCATTGAGCTACTTTCTGTCAAGAAATGCCCTGCATTTAATTATTTTTCTAAGTGTCAGAGTTTTGAAACAGGTGGTACGCACTGAGGTTGAGTGATTTCCAACGAGCGCTTCCAAACTCCAACACGCCATGCTGCTCAATGTTTCGCCACTCAGTTTAGATGAGGGGGGCGTGTCCTGATGGGAAAATCATGCCTGTGCATACTCACTATTGTAGCTGATCGGAGACGCCTCAGCTTTTCACAACAGACCAAGAGCAACATCCAATAGCACGGATTCTGATCTGAGAAGCAGTACAGATAGAACCGATGGGAAACCTCCCATTGAGTTAAATGTTATCTGGATTGGGCACCGAAAACCACCAACCTGATCCGCCTACTCACTCTAGTACATTCTCCTCCTGACCCCCTGGACGCTGTCTCCTTCCCGTGTTTGATGACATCATCATGGGCCCATGAACCATGCACATTGATTGGTGTCCTGTATGTTTTGTTTATGTTTTGGGGGCCAAACTTTTAGTATCAGACTTCAACCAGCCTTCCCAGTCCCGGGGGCTTGAACCCCCCCTCCTCGGCCATTGACTGAGCCTCGACTCCAACGATGGGATCGGTGGCTTTCTCCCTCATTTCAAGCAGTACATTCCTGCTTTTTGGAGTTGGTACTGCACAGCTTTGACACTTTCCACCCAACTCTGATGGTTTTACTGTTTTATTCACATCTCTCTTCATAATAGACATGTGATGAGTAGATGCTGAGAGTGGAGGCTGTTTCCTGCATCACTGACCCAATACGTTATTTGTTTGAAAGCCAGGTGCGCCAGGACTGTATTTTACGTGTTATTATTTTATTGATTCAGAATATTATCAATTGATTCGACTCTCGCACTCTCGCTATTATCCAATTTCTAGCAGCAGCCCCGTTGCTAGACAACGCTTGCTTCGGCTGGAACCCTGTGTTTGAAGAGAACGCAGATGTTCTCGGTGCATTTCAGATTTTTTTGCTGCCTCGTGGTTACACTAAATAAAATATACCGGCTGTATCCGGTAGTGGTAGCAGACAGGATCTGAGTCTTTGGTGGCAGGCAATGAGTTTTAAGGGTACTCCATGTGTGCACTGCATGGCACACCTTTACATTTCACTCTCGTGGCCCCATTGTCGTAAGACTGGCCACTATAATCTTCAAAAGGAATATTGAGCTCACCTGGTCTCTTGAGGATGACGGATGACAGGCCTTCTCCAGTTGATTTTCTCAGCTTCAAAGGACCCCATGAAATATTCTTTGATCCCACCATCTACTGCCACATTTCCAATGACAACAGAGAGCTGTTCTTTAGCTCTGACATCAGAAGTGCGGTCCAAAATGAGTGCATGGTATTTAGAGAATTCTATTTCACTCCCAAAGCTATTTTGACAGAATGGACTGGCAGGTTTTGTTCCCACTGAAACTATCAGTTTATCCAAAGCAGAGTGAGAAGCGCTCAAGCAGCAAGACATCACTTATTCATCCAGGAATAAAGAGGAGAAACATGAAATAAATAAAGGTTACGGCAGGCACACGTCTTTGAAGTGGGTTACACATTATAATTTACTTGAGGGCATGACCGCCTCCTTCTCTCTTCCAGATGAGCTAAACGCCAGAGATACAGTACGTGTGAAGTGGGATTGTGATGTGAATAATGCTTTACTTATTTGTTTTGGTCTGTAGTCTGACATGGAAGCTGGCCTGTGTAGTTAAGTACGGTTGTGATTGTGCTATTGTGGTTGCATGTTATTACAGTGCACACACACACACACACACACACACACACACACACACACACACACACACACACACACACATACACATGGGTTTTGGTCTTGTCCCTGGTAGTCCATATTATGGTTTGATTTGGTGTGGGTCCTAAATGAAGGAGATTTGGGGAGTTATACTCTAACCCCCTGCTAGGCTTCAGAGGGCAGGCTATACTTAGGGATCCATTGTTTCAACTATAGCCTACAGCTTTTGTTATTATTATTATTATTATTATCGTGTATGCACTGTCTGTCCATGACTGTTCCAGTTCATTACTTTGTGCCCCTGCGGGTTGTGCGACAGCCTGCTGGGTGTACAGTATGTTCTGAGGGGCTGTCATGCAATACTGTATTATGAGTGCTGTGACTTCTTTTTCATTGTGTCTCATAACTTAGCGGTCAATCTTTTTATTATTTAATTATCTAATGTGATCCTGGGCTCTACACACACCCTCCGCCAACCTGGGGAGAACAACAGACTTGAACTCATGCTTCCTTCATGCCTGAGTGTCCAAGTCGCTCCTTTACACCTGACAGGGGGGAGTTTCCCTGTTTGGACGTAGCGCGTGGAAGGAACACGTTATCCAACCAGTTCCTTTCCCCTCCATCAGGAGCCCCGGCTGGCCAGGGGGAGGCAGTTTAGAGACCAGGATTACTGCATGTTTTTTTGTGAGGGTATACCTACCCTAGGGGAGAACATGCAAACTCCACACAGAGGGGCCCTTTCGCCAACCCCGCCTCAGGTATGGGCACTGATGACACGGAGGGGAGGACACACCGCCAGCGCCCATGGCGTCCCGAGCCCATGGCGTCCCTATCAGTATGATAGACCAATTATTAGAGTTATTATAGAGCATTTTGTTATTGAGGTGACTACATTTGAAAGAAAGAAAGAAAGAAAGAAAGAAAGAAAGACATTCTAAAAAGTAATATGGAAGATTTATCTGTTTCAGCACGCTCGGGTGAACTTTGCATGGACACATTTAAGTGGAGTCTGGTACTTCCTGGCCTGAGTGTACAGTTCTTCTAAGAATAATGAGTACAGTAGGACGTAGTTATGGTCAGTGTAAAGGGCACAAGGAAAAATGAATGTCCTGCTTTAAAAATGGAGCTTTGGCTAGTGTCCCCGTTGTAAGTTCAGCCCTGTTGTTGCTGCAAAGTATAAACGCAGTGTCCCTCTGATGCCCGGTGTCCCCTGTGTAGGAGTCTCCTTCTCTCTAAAAAATTTCCTATATTTTATACTGTATGGAAGAGGATTTTATGCCTAATTTACGGTTTACATTTATTATATAGTTAAACGTTTTTTTTTCTTCCCATGATTATCTGTATTACCCATGATTATCTGATTTATTAACAGTTATTACAGTACATTTTTACAGTACAGAATTACAGTACATTTCAAGTACAACTCAATACAACAACTGTCTGGACTTTGAAATGATGAATTGACCGGTTTGCACCATAGTGATGCAATAGCAGTTACTTATTCCTTTTATAAAGCATTTTCCTTCTCTCAAACAACTCCTAAACATTGTCTGTCATCACATACCCCAGACAGAGAGACAGATGGAGAGAGAGGCAGGGCACATGCCTCCTGGTGGAGATTTGTGTTCCACTGAGCGCCCCTGATGGCATGCTTACCGTGTGAATCCTATATACTGTATGCTCAAGCACCACCAGGCATCATTTTGTGCAGACCTCATGTCATTTTAAAGTTTTGAAATCTCGCCTCCACTTAAAGTTTCCGTCTCTTATAAACGCAAAAAAGAGTAGATTTCCATATATATATATATATATATATATATATCCTCATCATTTGCCTTTACAAAATAGTGTTCACACTGCCATATATTGTATAAAGCATCTCAAATTAACGTTAATAATACAGCATAAATGATAAAGCTATTAGACAGATACAGTAGGTAGCTTAGCTGCTAATGTACCTCCAACATGTAGGGGCAGCGGTGGCCGAACGTTTTGCGGAGCGGTCTTGATACCGGAAGGTCGCTAGTTCGTATCCCCGGACCGGCGCAACCGCTGAAGTGCCCTTGAGCAAGGCATTGAACCCCTACCATGAAATGTTCTATGAGCAGGGCCTGGCTGTAAACAAGTTCTTGAGCTTAGTCCAGTTAGCCTGGGTAAACATAGTAACTTTGCTTTGCTTTGCTACATATTACTACATATCATTATATCATTTTGGTATAGCTAGCTACATCCAGTCAAACAGACTACAAACGAGCAACATACTGTAGGCCTATACATCTGCTTGGCTCCTGACCAGTGCCTCTGAATGAATAAATAAACAAATAGATAAAAATAACGCTCCATCAACAATTTAAGCAAATAAACACAATCAGATCCCAAAAGCATCAATCAATGTCAATATTAAGCCTATTTTTTCAAAATGTCCCATTGTGGCATGGTGCCCAGTACAAAAACATTATGCACCCAATTTAATTTCCATGCTCAGGTGATCCTTCCGACTATAGTAGGGTGAAGGTTTTTGGATAATCTATCATACGAAAAAATGAAAAGGCTAAAGGGATTAAATACTCATGAGATGTAGCCTTGAATTAATGGAGATGTTTTTGTTAGTAAGAAAGTATTTCATTTACTTATTTGATTAGTCCACCACTAATCTAATTATTGGCTCATTATTGTGACAAAAACAAAATAATCCCCATGAATTCAAGGCTTCATAGGGTGTGGTAGAAATTAAATAAGTCATTTTTGGGTTGTTTAACCCATTTGTGACTGAGGCCGATTCTAAAAAGAAAAGTCTTCCAATCTAAATCCTAAAAAGCTTTCTGAAAAAAATTAATATACTGTACAAAAGAAATCTAGGGGTCCTTGACATGAAAAAGGTTGAGCACCAATGACATAGAAAACATATATGTTTTTATTTTTCTACAAGCTCATAGTGCAACACTCGGTGCCGCGCTATGAGCTTGTAGATCTGCTATTTTTCAATAGCTAAAGTTTAACATATAATGCTTAAAACACCAAAAGGGGTTCCCGTCCTGAATGGGTAAAACTAAATAGTCTGATATAGTAATCATTGCTACAGTATAGTATTTGTTCAATGACAGGGTTCTTCCGTCTTTCCAGCTCTGTAATAATCAAAAAATATTATTTCAGGCAGGTTGCCAATTTCAGCCAATCAGGACAGACATCTATCAGCTTAAAATGTATACAGAACTCCAATTCCAATTTGTCTGCTCGCTCGTTTGTGTCATCATCACCTCCAATTTCACTATCCTGCATGAGTTCTCTTACCTGATTGGATAAAATTGATATCCTATCCTGAAAATAAATAAACATATCTGTTTACTAAAGCGCTGGAGAGACAGGGATGTGGCCGCTAGCGAACAAACACTTCAGTCTATAGCAATCATTGCTATCAGCCATGCATATAGTGCTATTTAATGCACCTTTAATATTTTTCACATTTGAGACTGACGTAGTCAATATCAATATGACATAAATACATGTCATGAATCCTCAGGGAAGCCTTTCTTTTGAGTTTATCTGTGTGTCACCAGATGGCAAGGAAGTAAAAATACATCAACATTTCCTACGGTTCACTGTTGCATCATCATACACTAGGATGGTGTAGCAAAGGAGAAAAAGGAGTGCACAGACACGGATACAGACATAATCTACCATATACTCATTATAATTAGGTGACAATTAATGCCATTATGCCTGACTTTTACTTGGCTGCACGCTGAGTGGAGCACCACAAATATCCAATCTACTGTACAAGCTCATCATTTGTAGAAATCGTTCTGATTAAATTCAAATTCTTTACATAGTAGAGCAGAGAACCGACATTGTCCCATCCTGAGCAAGCAATTTTATTTGCGACAGTGGCAAATGAATTCAAATGAAAATGGAAGAAATGTCTAGACTGGTAGGCGGTTGGGTGGACATCTGCCTCGACGGGGGGGGGACAGGGACAGAGAGATGGAGAGGAGGAGGAAGAGAGAGACAGAGAGGAGATACAAGCAAAAGCAACAACAGTAAAAACTATTCTCTATTGTCTATTGTAAAACACTTTGAACTAAAGTCTATATAAACATTATAGGAAAAAGTATAATTTAGCACCCACACTATAATCATAATTAAAGTCATACTGTTAAACTGGTATATTTTTCACAATAAAGAGGAGAAAAAACATCCGCACACTAGTTTCTAGAGCTCCTTACTTTACTTACTTTACTTACTTTATTAAGAGGCAACAATTGCAACCTCTGAAGGCTGTGGAATATGAATTAACAATGTGTAAGTCATTGCTAACACAGCTGTCGAAATGTGATTTGTGCATGATATAGCCCCACTTAATAAAATGCAGTCACTCACAGGAGCATCCATCTCAGATTTCCATCAAGAATTCTGAAACATGTTGTGGTTGCTTCCACATTTCCCATTTTGTTTTCCATTAGATGTGGGTTCATTTTTCTGATGTCAGCCTGGCTGGCGCGTGGCATCTGGGAGCAGACATGCATCCCAGTTTCAGTTGGTTCTCAGAGCAACTTCTGGGCGAAGAGCCACCTGAATGTGTAATGCAAAAAACGTGGAGTCATGCTTCAAAGCTGTCCTCCTGAAACAAAAGCTTCACTTGTTCAGTGAAATTACAGAACTTTGCAGTATAGACAGTTTAACTTTAATGTTGGGTAACAGTTGCGACGACGCTTGACTTCTGTTCAGTTTTGTTATTACATTTGTTTCTTACTCACTCAGCATTATAACAGACACATCAGATTTAAGGTGCATTGAAGAAAAAGGTGTATAAGGTTATCAAAGGGGCATAATAACACTGCTGATTGTGTAGTTTGTTTTTGGGATGTGGTTAAAACCCGCAGAAGGGTAAAAACATGTCAGGCTGCATATTTATACACAATGCAATTTTATTTAACACACTTTTAATTGTTAAGTCACAGAACCTTTTTATTTCTTCCTCAAAGCATCGCTCTGAGCCAGCTCTATAGCCTAAATATATTTAAAGTACAGCATGATCCAATTTCACCCACTCCTTTTTTTTTAATTTAATATTGTTTTTCATTTGCTTCCTCCTCAGGGAATGTTTCTGTTTCACGGTCTGTTAAGTTATGCTTCTTTTTCTCCGTTGTCACAGCCATTGTCTCGATCAGTCATTTAAGTTGCTCACTCAAATAGATAGATCTGGCGCCCTGTTTTTAAAGTCCTCTAACTGAATCAACTGTTGCAACCCTGCAGTCTCTGAGAAGTAGATCTATTGAATAGAATTCTGGCACTCTACATGGGGGCTGCCTTTCTACCTTCTGATAGTGTAGCTTCAGAGTTGCTGCCTAAGCTTCTGGCACCAACGTATATATACAGTAAGTGTGCAAAATAGCCGCTTTAGTAGTTTCAGGGTTTTTTTCCCACCGAAAATACGATCTCTGCAAAAAAATAATGTCCAGTGTTCATTTGGCAATTTCAGAGTGGTACTGTAGCTACTCATTCACAATGTGCAGATGTACTTTTCAACATCCTTCTCATTGAAAGGGGGAAACAAATTCAGACTTTTACTCAACATCAAACCAAGAAGAAACTGAGCCATGCAGTTCCAGGATTAGATGTTAAACTCTATCCCCTTCTTAAACCGTCTGTCCCTTTTCCTTTGCCTTGACCTCCAACATCCTCAACTGAAGTTTTCCAAATACAATTCTTTCAACCGTGTAACTTAATTGATCCCTAGCTGGAGTGTTCTTCTCATCCTGCCTCCTGCTCACAGTCTTAACTGCTCCTCATTTAACATAACTTACAACATTTTGTTCTTTATGCAGTGGTTCTGCCAGATCCTCACATAATTATTCCCTTTTCCTCTAATGCATTCACTTGCTTTAATTGAATGTCTTTCTTCAGACTACTCTGTCTGAATACTGATGTTTTATCTTTATTTCTAGGCGCACATGGCTTCTAACCTGCCAGATTGCGGCAGTATTGAGTTCACAAGTTGTAGTCTTGTTAGGTTGTGTTTACATTTGCACTGTGGCAGGCTGGCTGGCAGCGCTTCAGTACGTCATCAGTATGGCGTTGATCCCGCCTACGGCCGCATATCTCTCTAGATATCTCTCCGGTCAGAAATGGTACATTTCTCTGCCCGAGAGGGACCAGATGAGAGCACTCACTGCTGCCACCAGCTGGCGGAGTCAGGTTACATGGCTTTGCAACTAAGTCAAAACTATCAAATACAAAACAAGGCCACACAATAAAGAAATATGTTAAATTATAGCATTGAAACATACTGGGGTATAACAAGAGAATATATTAGTTAAAATATGGTTGAATATTTAACCCCATGTGTAGTGTAGGAGAATACATTGTGTTTTGTGACATTGGTCATCCATTTTCCGTTGACTACGTTTGATCATAGGGGGAGCTGTGGGCGGAAAAACAACGTGAGCAATAGTAGTTGCAGAAATAGTTCCAGGAAGTGAGGTGCCAGGAAGTGAGGGGCAATAAGAAGAGTGTTTGTGTTTGGTGGTGGTTGTTTGGCAAACAAACTAATTTAAAGCCAATAATAAGCAATAAATCAGAACTTAAATCAGAACTAAACCAATAATAAACCTTTGAACGGAGAACTTTATGAACAAAAAAGGAACCAGCTGACGACTCATCCTGACATTGGGTAAGGAGGATATTTAGTATTTACCTTTTCCTTTTTCGGTGAGCAATGCTTTTTGTTGAACAAAAGAGAAGAACTTGGATTACTTTTTTGGGATTACTTTGAAATACTTCATTCTTTCTTGGAACATTGAGGGGGAAAACTGAGGTTGAACATTTTTAGTTATATTTTGAAAAGATTGTCCCAATTGTATTATTTTTGTTTGATCTACATAAATAGTTTGTGTTTTCCTTTTTGCTGTTAGTGTGGGACGTCCTTGGGACTGGTGGGTGCCCATGTGTTGGTTCCACTTCCTACAGCATACATTTGTTGACTGGCAGCTTTTTGTGTCTTTGGCTTTCTCCTGGCTGCTATTTTCTCGGTCACCCTTGGTATTCCCTCATACAGATTCTTGTTGATAACATGTGCAATGTGCATTCTTTCTGATATTAAGTACTGCATGCGCAGCATTTTTGGTGTAGTCTAGACTCTAGAGACTTCTGCAGGGTTGGTTTCTGGGTCCAGCATTCACTGCCAGAGAAGAACAAACTCTCTGTTGAATAGATTTAATAGAAGAAGCTGAGTTTGATTTGTTGGGGGAGATGGAGGAGATTCTGTGCCAGTTAAGCTGCTCTTCAAGAGTAATATGAGTATACATACATATATACACCCATATACTTACACACATACATCCATTATACATATTAAAAAATTGTCAATTTAATTATATAGACAATTAAATACCAATGGCAATATAACATTATACATAAATATAATATATTTTGAGTACTCGTGAATTAATAATTGTCTTGCTTTAAATGCTTTAAATTGACTTGAAGTCCATGACTTCCTTCAGAGCAGTTCCTCCTGTTGTCAGAGGTGGATGTTATAGGTGGTAACCTCAGTTTACTTGCCATTTATCCGTAGGCCAACCTTGGCACACTCTGACTATAGTCATCTCCCCTCTTAAAATCCACATGAACACAACATGAAAGGTGGGAACATTACACATACTGTACAGTACATGTGACTTGCACTTGCGAGCTTAAAAGAAAGCCTCATTAAATGCCACCTGAAGCGTTTATATTTTTACTGTACTCTAACTGCACCACGGGCGGTCTGTATAGAGTGGAGTACAGTATAGGCTTTAAAAAGAGCTGTTTTAATATAATCTGTAGACCTACAGAGAGTACAGACAGAAATTTGCATGCCAGCATATTGGATTGTGCTTTACAATTTGCAACACTGGCGCCGCACATCGTCATCATCACATAACTCATTCCTGATAACATGACCCAAATATCTTACTTTGTTCACATTTAGAGCTTGGTCTGCCATAAAGAATGAAGGCTAATCTTGCTTCTTGCCAATCATGGCAACATTGTTTTCAGAATTAGTTTTGACACATTTTTACCATCTGCACAACCATTATTTAGGCCTTAATTGTTCTGAATGTCCACCACGGGACATTTTTGTTGATTTTTTGTTGTTGTCATGGATAATACAAATATTACAGAAACAGAGCTACAGTGGCCCTAAATGTATACTACTAGTGCTGTGGTCCTAAAAGTGGGTTGAGGAACCTTCAGGGTTCCTTGAAGGTGGTCCAAATGTAACTATTGAGTGTGTTCATTGTTGCCATGGATGTGAGGGCAGTGACGATATTATTCTGAAAGACAAGGGGGAAAATATGCATGCTTAATTGCTTATATAAATCAACATTAATGTAACCTTGAATTTCTTACTTACTGAACAGTATAATTGAAACATGAATCAGTGTGGTTTAACGTTATAATTAAACCACACTGGTTTAACTACATACAGTAGTGCATACATACACACGTATGTACTTCCATGGCTTCTCTTAGCTTGACATGCTGTCAAAACCTGCTGTGCTGTGGCTTAATAAGAACTTGAACAACATCCAAGATTTCGCATACTACTGTGGAAAACTGCCCAGACAAATGAAAAGGTAGTCCTGCTGGGACTTTTTGACAGTGTAGGAAGTGAGTTGTTGGAAAACACGGCTGGCTGGCTGGCAGCCAACGTACCTCACCATTACACAGCCATCCTGTGAACCGTCAAATGTCCCTTATATTTTGTTTTGGTTCTTTTGCACCCGGATAAACTCCAACATCTCCTCAGCTGAGAATTCTACCACACCATCACTTTTGACACGGACGGTTAGCTCCTTAATATGAGTTCTATAGACCTCTGAGTTAAGCAGAGAGGCTGCTCATGGTGCCAGCTCAGACCCTTCAGCTGTGCTGATTGCTCAGCCGCCATATAATATCTAGTGGGCCAATCAAATCAAATCAAAGGTTATTTGTATAGCACATTTACATTACATTTACATACCAGCTCAGTGGCCTTGTGGTTAGAGTGTCCGCCCTGAGACTGGGTCAATCCCCGGCTGGGTCATACCAAAGACTCAAAAAATGGGACCCAGTGCCTCCCTGCTTGATACTCAGCATCAAAGGGTTGGATTGGGGGTAAGTCCCTTCGACATACTAGCGTCATGTCCAGGGGGTGTACTTGTACATCAAGTACACCCCCCTGTGTACCCCCTATGTACGTCAAGCTGCCTCACGCTACAGAAACAGGAGATAGGCTCCTGCCCTATGGGCCTCATGGCTACAGAAACAGGAGATAGGCTCCTGCCCTATGGGCCTCATGGCTACAGAAACAGGAGATAGGCTCCTGCCCTATGGGCCTCATGGCTCGGCAAGGCTACTTTACATTTACATTGACCGAATCAATCAGCACAGACTTAGCACCCTCAGTCATTTTATCACTCCTCATGCCTGGATAAAGGCTGCAGGGTATATGTGGTAATGTTTATTAATTATTGTTATGTTGAAAACACCTATGCAATCCCTGCACCTTTCCCACATTGCTCAACCAATACTGTAGTTGGAGCATCGCAGGTACGGAAGGAGATTTGTGCAGTGTGTGCTCATGGCTGTAGTGTTATAGGCAGAAATGTGAAGTGGGCGGTTGTAGTGCTACCATCAGGTGATTTGAAAAGAGATTTCTGGCCTAGTGGGAAATGTGTGGGCAAAGTTTCACGGCAATTGGACGAGATGCATTGTGAGCTTGCAGATTGGGTATTTTTGCTATTTTCTGGGGGTGGTCTTATAGCGTCTTCAAAATGTAAGAAGGGGGGCTCCAAGGGAAAAGGTTGAGAACCACTGTTCTAAAGTAAATGACCTCACTATTGGCCCAACACGCGTGCGTGCGTGCGTGTGTGTCTCCTATATGGTCTGTAGCAATCTTCCCAATAGGAAGGAGGTTTGTTATTGATTGTGTGGCTGTCACTTTTAATTACGTCTCCATCCAATCAATGCAAACATGGCAGGGTCCAAAGGGACATTTGGACACTCGGATTACTTTGTGGCCCAAAAGTGTCCTTTGCATTCAGTTGATGTGGTGTAGCTTCCATTTGCACTATTTGCATTTGGCAGACATTTTGCCCAGCATTAGCATATGGTCCAATTCAACTGGGCACACAAAATGGTGTAAGGGAATGCAAATCAGACAACATTGAAATTGAATGGATGACTTTAATGTGTAAGGCATTCAAATGTAACTTTTACTTAAAGTGTAGGGTGCAAGGTTTAGCTGAGGGACATCTATTAGTGGAGATGGAAACAGCACAGTGGGGATACTCACGGGTTCCTTTTGACTTAAATAACCACTGGGGAATTTCACTGTGCATGCATTTTCTTTTGATTTTTACGATACTATTTTTCTCAGTATAATTACTGAATATACTGTATATGTTTTGTATTTCTTTATTTAGACGGGACACTATAGAAGTACAGGAAAGCAACGACTTGTTGTTGATGATAATGCAAATCAGGAACTCAACAACCGGAATCAAGCTGGGCACGTGTTGAGTGCTAATCAAATATAATTACAATGCAGGCATTTAGCAGACACTCTTATCTAGATCAGGTCACAAGAATGGTTA
This sequence comes from Protomyctophum bolini, assembly GCF_963924005.1. Lineage (NCBI taxonomy): Eukaryota > Metazoa > Chordata > Actinopteri > Myctophiformes > Myctophidae > Protomyctophum > Protomyctophum bolini. The sequence continues at coordinate 32,236,811 of NC_137880.1, forward strand.
CTGTGCATTCTTCTCTTCTATTGAAAAAGTCAAGGGGAAATACTTTTTTTTCCACTTTGACTTGACTTTTTTTGAACGTGTTGACCTTGGATTGACAGATAAATGCTGGTTGAAGTGCTTTGCATAGAAGATATGAGAGAGAGCACACTGTTGCGCTTGTGGTGCGTGCGTGCGTGTGTGTGTGTGTGTGCGTGCGTGCGTGCGTGTGTGTGTGTGTGTGTGTGTGTGTGTGCGTGCGTGTGTGTGTGTGCGTGCGTGCGTGCGTGCTCATATGCAGCCATTGTTATCTCATGGCATTTCAAACCATTGTCATACATTTGAACCCTCTCTACTCAATTTGTGTGGATATAAATACATTAGCACAAGCACTTTAAACAGCATCTAGGTAATTTCTAGAGAGCCGCATCAAGGAGCTTAATTTACATATTACTGTGTCCACTGAGATTTTATTCAATGATATTATCCTCCTCCGAGCTGAAACACATTTTATGAAGGAGGATTCACAATGGCCGGGTGTTTGTAATTTTGTGTTTGTCCTATTAATATTGAATGCTGTGCTGAATAAAATGGGCCTTTCGTCTGAATAATAAAGGCCCTGCACTGCAAGTGGGCAACACTGAATTAAGCAGGCGGTAATTGAGGTGGTACTGGGCCTGGCTGACAATAGACTCACTACAATGCTCCACCAAGTCCATCAAGATTAATGGCACCTCGTGTCAATTCATTCCAGGTCAGAGAATAAAACCAGGGAATAGAATGTTATGGTCGCAAGCACGGACACACACCTGGTTTTTCCATTCTGGCCTCTCTCTCTCTCTCTCTCTCTCTCTCTCTCTCTCTCTCTCTCTCTCTCCTGTCACTCGGTCCCTGGTCTTGTTCTCTCTCCCACAGATGATTGAGGTGTGGGGGGTAGTCGAGTCTGAAATACATAATTGGATCCCTGAATTCTTTATGGGAACAAATCTCTCCTCTGCCTCGCTGAATTTCTCCATTACCTCTGCAGGGCGCTAAATGCTATTGTGCCCTCACGTTTTAATTTCCACCATGTTTAAATCACGAGTCAGCTGTTTCCGTGGCATCCCGACTGGTCTCATTACCCACTCTTGTGAGACACAGTTGCCATTGTATTAAATACTTGAGGTAATTTGCAATTAGCTGTAACACGCCTCAGAATGCCTGGAGAAACCACATTTTAGCTCTTGTTCTAACAATTTCGGAGACTTGACCTTTGGCACAATCTCCCTGACTCTGGTATGCAATTGTTTTCAACAGCATCTGTAATAGTTGGTCTATTTGTAGACCAGTATTCGGTCAACTGTACAATTCTGACCCCGCCATATTGGTGAGGTAATGTGACATTCTCCCTTTCCCCCGATGCTGAAAGGGTCTCTGAGAAGAACTGATCTTGCTGACGGTCAGCCATTTTGTTGTTGAGGCTTTAAGCTGGATTCATACATCGTACTTTCATCAGATCTGACCATTTATTGCAATGACTGCTCGTGTGATACTACAGATTATCTGTGCAAAAGCATGACACAGAATCTAAGATCACCTACGCCCCTTGAAGAAGAGCCTAAGGTATATAGTTATAGCATGAAAATAACACAGAACAATTCAAGTTCATAAGTACAGATCTAACAGATGGCACAAGGAGGCGGTTGGAGAACGGGGAGTTTGATCACTGTCAGCAGGAACGGTGCTGTGAGCAAAGCATGGCAACTTTGAAGTGATGAAAAATGAAAAAGTGTTCTGCTTAAAAAGACCACCCAGGAAGAATTGAGGGTGTATTTGTTAGCGAGTGAGATTGAGTGAGTGTGGAGAACCACCGGACTGCCGTGCCTGCCTGAATTATCGCGATGTTCGATGCAACGTGGCACATGCAGGGCACGTAGCGTTGTGAGCTTTTATAGAGACTGAGCATACATTAGGCTTTACCTTATTCTTACCCTATTCTTTTCCATGGCAATAGCAAATAGCCATTTCTGTCATTATTGAGATTAGCGTCTTATCTGCTTTTGTTCTATTTTAGAATGGCTTTAGTGGTCTATCAGCATTGCTGCTACGCCTGCCATTATCACAGTCACTGTATCTAAAGCGACAATCTTGAATGCACAGCAAGCAGTACTTTACTTTATATAGTATCTACCTCTGAAATCGTTCCCTATGGTAAAAGCTAGTGCATCACAAAATACAGTCTACCGTAAGACCACTAATGGATTGCATTTTTTATAGCGCTTTTCTATGCACTACGTGCTTACTCAAAGCGCTTTACATTATGGTTCATTCATACTATACAGAGTCCCTTTGTAGTGTCTCCAACATGCCCCACTGTCGCTTCATAACAGTCCACCGGGCTGTCAATATCACATCATACATGAATGTAAATATTACATGCTATTTAAATTAACATAACGCCAGCCACCATGCATTCTGTCGCAATTCCACGCCAGCCTGTGGGTGGGAGTGTCGGTGTGGCCTGTGTGGGGGTGATTCACTTCACCACGGGCATGAAAGGTGAAATGTTGCTCATGTCACATTTGACATTGGCGCAATATTGAATTGTGTTGCTCAAAAAACGAATGCTGTTAGTCTGGGCTCCTTGATACTACTAGATGTGAAACCTAGACTAGTTTAGAATGTTGTAATGATCAGGTTTTCCACTTCTTCTGCAGTAACCAAAACCTCAAAGGCTCAACTGTGCCGTTTCATCACCATAACCTGCGTCAGAGCGGGCTTCCAGGCCTGCCTAATATCAGTTCAAAGAATCCCATTGTGTGACTTCCACGGCTATAACGGTACTGTAACTGTAAGCCAACAACGTGCAACTGTAGCCAAACCAAAGGGGACTTTGAAAGTCCCCGAACTGAAATTCTATACTACAGAATCCAAAATCAAATAACCGTAAATGTGTACATTTCATTGCATTTGTTCAGTGTATGTGCCGTGCTTCTGAAAACGATATAGCATATGATACACCTTCTAAGTCATAAAAAAGTGATGCAGGCCTGTAGAAGAGTGTCTGTAGGAGAGTGTCTGTAGGAGAGTGTCTGTAGGTGTAGGAGAGTGTCTGTAGGAGAGTGTCTGTCTGTAGGAGAGTGTCTGTCTGTAGGAGTGTCTGTAGGAGAGTGTCTTGTGGCTCATCTCAAACCCCCACCAATACCACCGCTACCACAAACTCCTCTCCTCTTCCTGGCTTGCTAAAGCAACTCCTAATGACCTCCTCCTCACGGTGTGGACTCTACTCCCGGTCCCCTCGGGGCACCTGGGTGGAGCTGCTGCGTGACCGGTGTGGTGATCAGCCAGACTTTAGAGAGATCCCAGCAGCCAATCGTCTGTCTTCCAAGCGGGCGCTCCTGTTCCACTTCCACATTCCAGGAGGATGCCATTTTTCACCGTTCCTCCCGCCTGCCCCGGAGGGCTGCTGCAGTCGCACCAGAGTGGGGTTTTTCCTCTCTTTTTTTTCCTGTGGCCATGACGACCGCCTGGGGGTGTGAGAGTGGCGGGGGGGAGTGACCCTGACAGATTTGTGGCCATGTGTTGTTGATGGTGATGGTGCTGGTGGTGGAGGTGTGTGCAACCCTTCATAATCTGTCTGCAGTGGTGGAAAGTAACTAAGTATATTTACTCAAGTACTGTACTTAAGTACAATTTTGAAGTATTTTACCCTTTCTTTTTATTATTATTATTTCCATTTTCCAACATTTTATACTTGCACTCCACTACACTATCTCAGAGGCAAACATGATACTTCTTGCTCCACTGAGGTCATTTGAAAACCTTAGTTACAAGTTATTTTGCAGATTTAGATTACTATTACAAAACATTAACATTACCACTTAAGACCTTTTTTGTACTTTGATGCCAACTCGTTTTATTTAAGTGAAAAAATAAAGCGAATTTGTGTATTTCTACTTGTATTTAAGCAAAAACATCAACACACTTATTCAATGTCAGTTCTGTCTGTGTTCAAGTGTACACATTTTCTCTTTCTTTCTTTTTTTTTTTTTAACCAGTTTACCCAAAAATTGCCATGGATTAGTTATGGAGCAAGCAGTGAAGCAAGAAGATTGCCTTTTCTTTAGCGCTCTCTATACATCTCTTTCTCCCACTGTCCCCCGTCACGTCCCTCATCTTTTTCTGTCCTCCGCGTGCTCTCTCTCTCTCTCTCTCTCTCTCTCTCTCTCTCTTCTGCTCCTTCCCTCCCTAACCCACCAACACACAAAGTTTCCCATTAAAAAAAATGTTCCGGGATCGGGGGTTCTGTTAGTGTGGAGAAAATACATTAGTGGAGTTAATGTGATTTTGGTTGAGCAGATTAGAAATGTCTTTCATGGTCACATTCCAATATTAGTCCGGAGCTAAGCCTCAATACGTGCTCCTTTTGTGCTTAACCTCATAATGTCAAAGAGAAGCCATAGTCACTGCTGGCTGTGGCCATATTCTCTTGCGCTACAGTATGCCGCCAGGCATACCAAACTGTTTGGAAGAGCTTGATGACGAGTAGCATGAGCATGATTGTGTAAATGGTTAAAAGGACTTCATTTTTATAGCGCCTTTCTTGTCTTCTGACCACTCAAAGCACTATACAATGTATTTCACTTTCACACACACACACACACACACACACACACACACACACACACACTGCAACAGTGGAACCGCTTGTTGGTACATTGAAACCATGCAGGGTACAGTGAAAGAACAGTGTGCTGCATGAGTCTCATTGGTATGCCGTACAAGCCAGTTGTGGCTTGGATCTTCTGTGACAACCACGCATTAAGGATCTCCATATAGTATGGAGATCTGAGGGTTTGAGGTTTGAGGTCAGATGTAGAGTTTCTGCCCGGATCCATATATGCAGATCTATCTATAGGTGATGATCCACTCTTCTGTGTGTATATGCAAATACTCTGAGCTTGCACCTCTCCACCCCCCCAAAACATGCAGTAATCCTGGTCTCTAAAACTGCCTCCCCCTGGCCGCCCGGGGCGCCTGATGGAGGGGAAAGGAACTGGTTGGAATAACGTGTTCCAACTCCCCCCTGTCAGTTGAAAAGAAGCGCTTAGCTGCTCATGCAGTCAGTCCGTTGCTCTCCCCAGGTTGGCAGAGGGAGTGTATAGCACCCAGTATTACATTAGATCATTGACATTGGGTGGGAAAAAAATGGGTTACAAAAATTGTGGGATAAAAATGTAGGGGAAAAAAGGACACTTTTGAAGCCAGGACACTTCTGACTCCCAAACAACCGCTCAAATTCTTCACTGTACTGTTTGATGTGCATACAGTGTGAACGGTGCCTCCTCCTTACGCAGTGTTTGTTAATAATCCATTCCATGTCTGGCATCACATGTCAGTACTGTTGTGAATAACATGTCACACTAATGCTACAGAAGTGACATGGTCTCTCTCTCTCTCTCTCTCTCTCTCTCTCTCTCACACACACACACACACACACACACACACACACACACACACACACACACACACACACACTGCAGTAGATGGACTTGCTGATCCTCTGTATAAACATGTTTGATTGTCAGCCACAGCCTAAACGGCTTGATATACTTCCCTGCACACTGTGCTGTGGTGTCGCACACTGTGCTGTGGTGTCGCACACTGAAAATAGCCGATCGACAAGCTCACAACGTGCCGTACTGTGACACGTCGCAAGCTTGTACATCCGCTATTGTTGATGCCTGACGTTGACCCGCGACCAAATATAAATCCGGCTTAATGCTCTGAGTCAACACAGAGACTGACTGATCCACAGTCAGTTGAAGTTGACCTCTGTGCCGTCTCTCTGCATCTCACAGGGGAAATGCAAATGCCTCAATCACACACTGCACTCCCTGCTCACTCAATCCAACGGGGATTAGGAAGCCAAATCAATTAGAAGCTGCAGCTAGAGAAGAAGTAATACTCCCTCTCTCCATTTCTCTCCTTCGTCGCTCTCCATCTCTCAATCTTTCAATCCCTCTGTCGCTCAGCCTCCCTCCCGCCCTCTATTTGATTTTCTTTCTTTCTTTCTTTCTTTCTTTCTTTCTTTCTATACACCCTGATCTATTTGAACCCATTTAGGCCTGACGTCTAAATCATGACAATTTTCTGAAAGATTTGAGGCACATTTTAATGATTTTTCAAAATTAGCAGACCTACACTCTGAGCTTGTATTTTCCAATAGCAAAATTATAACATAATGTATGTAACTACCTCAAAATGGGTTAATTTACAATTCAGACAAATAATTGCAAGATCAGAGTGAAGTATCCGACACACTGAAAGCGTCAGACGAGTGCGTTATCAAACACACCCAGTAGTTACACTGGCTGAAGCCACACTGGAGGCATCTGTGGGATGCATCACAACCTGCTGACGCATCACTCAGATGATTATATCTCTATTCTGGAGCATCGACATGAGGCACAGACCTTCGAGCAACGGACATTTTTGTTTGCTGAGTCTTGATGGCGCGCGCCCATGCTTGCGTCACGGCCTTTAATTACATAAGCTCTAGTCAGTTAATCAGTGTGTCAAAGTGTATCTCTACATCTTGTCATAAGTAAGAAAAAACAGTCAACAGTGCAAAGCCAAACAATAAAGTGTCCAATGGTCAGTGCAAGAAAGCGTGATACGTGGAAAAAAAACACCCCCTAGGAATGTCTTAAGAGGTCAGAATCAAACCACTGTATTTTGGATGGCATCCAGCTTCCTTGCTGTTCTCACCCTAGCCTCCTCCTCCACAGCCACCAGGCGGGACCCCACAACGGATATTTCTTCCAAGCCTGTTTAGTTTGTGAGTGTCACCCGCTCTGTTACGCAGCACGTTACTCCAAAGAAGAGAACACTCGCCATAACAGACTGGTAGAACATACTGTATGTAACATTCTGTTAGACATGCCAAACGATCTCAGCCTCCTCCTCAGGAAGAACAACCTGCTCTTTCCTTTGCTGTGAAGTGCCTCAGCGTTGTCCAGTGAGTTGTTTAGGTGTATTCCAAGAAATTTGTACCTGACTACCTGTCCATGACCACCTCCACCACCTCCCAGGTTCTCTCCTGATCTTGCGGAAATCCACCACCATCTCCTTGGTCTTGCTGGCATTGAGCCGGAGGTGGTTTCCCTCACTCCAATGCACAGAGTCCCTCACCACACCATCATGCTCCGTAGTGTGAGATTTGGCTGACCACCACGGTGTCATTCTGAAGGTGACGGGTGTCGGAGTTGAAGCAAAAAGCCGATGTGTAGAAGGTGAACAGGAAGGGTGAAAGCACAGTGCCCTGGGGGCCACCCGTGTTGCTCACCAGCAACTCTGACCGACAACCCTGCAGTCTCACATACCCGGCAGTCTGCCTGAGAGCTAGTTAGTGATCCATGCATCCCACTGGTTGGGACCGATGCACTTGAATCAGAGTACCTAAAAAGCAGATCCAATTCATCGCCAAACCATGATTAATATTTTGCTCATTTTATATTCAACAATGTATATTCCTTCCATTCATGAGTTGTCCTCTACAGAATTCTATGAATTTGAGAACAAGTACGTGCTAGAAAGTAACAAGGACAGCGGGTAATCATCTCAAACGTAGCGTACATCTGAATAGCATACTATCTACATTTAAATAACATACTTGTCTGTGGACAAGCAGACGGCATATACATCTACCAAAAGTGCACCATTTTTGTCTGTGTGCGTGTGTGTGTGTGTGTGTGTGTGTGTGTGTGTGTGTGTGTGTGTGTGTGTGTGTGTGCGTGCGTGCATGTGTGCGACTCCATATATACTTATATAGCGTCAGTCTCAGAATCTAATCGTCTTTCGTTCTCTTCTTTTTTTTTACTTGATGTATGGAAATATATTCAAGTAACCTTCAGAGACTCAATACAGAACGAGGACAAGTGGGACTCAATTCTCTTTTCTTTTATTGCATTCCTTGTACCACCTGGCTCCTGTCTCTTTTCCTATGCAAATACCCTGTCTCTCTCTCTCTCTCTCTCTCCTTTCCCCCCTGTACCAGATCTCCCTCTGTATGCAGAGTCACTCTCTCTGCCACCCCACCCCACCCCTACCCCGGACCGCCACCACCACCACCACCACACCTCTTTCTCTCGCCCCTCCCTTTCCATCCATCGCTGTAGCCCTTTATATACTATAGCATGCTTCTGGGAAGAATACAAAAGTTCTGAGGGAGGGAGAGCAATGTGCTCTGACTCAGACGAACAAGTCTGCCGCTGAGTGAATATATATATACAGTTTCCATCCCTCCCTCCCTCCCCTCTCTCTCTCTCTCTCTCTCTCTCTCTCTCTCTCTCTCGCTCTCCTTCCCTCCCTCTATAGTCTTTATTTCTCTCTCTGCTAGTCGTGGGGAATCATGAGAGATCATCTCCCTCACAGTCCGGTCTTGCAGGGTCTGTTTGACTACAGAGGGAGGTGAAGTGGGGAAGTGAGAGACGTAGAGCAGGGCGATCTAATCTGATGAGAGTGACTCACAGGGCAAAAGGACGGGGGGGGGGGCGGGGGGGGGGGCAGTCATCATGGAATCGTGTTCTCAGCTGTTTTACAAATGATGCTGGAAGGCTCTGCATGCTGCAACTGTTTGACAATGTTGGAAATATAACTGTTGTCGGAATTTCATCACTGCGTGTGTGTGTGTGTGTGTGTGCTTTACTTCAAGGTGTCTCTTAGCTTGCCTGTTAAAAGAACAAACAGCTTAGTGGGGTCATATGTGACAATGATTCAACTAAATGATGTACCTCTGCTCTCAGTAACGCCACCTTTTGAACTCTCAATTTCACGGTACAATAAAACAGTTGTTTCCAAACTGTTTCGTGTCGAGGACCCCCATATCAACATTTTATTAGGCCACGGACCCCCCATTTGCAATCATATGCTCGTCGTGACCCCGATAAGGGAGGATTATTACGGCTCTATAGCAGTGATTCTGAAACATTCATTTCATGGACCCCCAGTTTCACACGCATTATGCTACGGATCCCCGATTTAATGGCATTTCTGTCTCTGGTGCCCCAATTTATATTGTAAAACCACTGTTAATTTGTTCCATTTATACACTCTCAGAGTTACAGACCCATAAGGGTCCATTTGTTTCCTATAACTATCTCTAATTGAGCTGGTACCCCCTGAAACAATACCATTACAATAGTGAAACCTTGGAACTGCAGTGGCGTTAACATGGACAACCAGTGTATTCCAAACATGTGGAACATACAGTAGCAGACTAAATAATTCTGTATTGATTCTTGGAACCTTCAGGGTGAACCATGTTTGGGAGCGTGTTTGTTAGCAACATTCCAGCAGACTGACGGATATGGGCATACATGTATATGGAGATCTCTCTAGCCTATATACATGTCTGTCTTGTTTGCCTGTGTCCCTTTTATGCCCATACATGGAGTGATCACATCATAGACTAGCCTCCAAGTACAATGAAATTGGGTCAACATGGGTACTGACCAAGGTTGATCGTTTGGACAGTTTTTAAGATATATTTTATTCTCCATATATACCCCATAGGGCATATATCGGTCGGATCTGCAGTTATGGACAACCGCCGATGGAAGACTTAATGTCGCGCACCGCACTCCCCTCGCGGTGCGCGCCATTAAGCCGCCGTGCGTTTCACTGTTTCAGTGACAGTGAAACGCACGGCTGGTTCATAGTTGATCCGTTGGGCGTGAAGGACAGATACACATGCACACTCACAAGCATGTGCACAGAGATTTGCGGAATTCATAGCTTTATAAATGGATATGCTGTAGAAACAAACCGTTTGGTTGCAAGGAGTTGCATGGCGAGTCATTGGTATGGTTTGAGCCTGACTGCTTCAACAATAATTGTCCTATTCTATAGTGAAAATGGGAAACAAGATCATTTCTCAAAAGAAACCCAATTTCTGTCAATATTGACTGTAAATGTATGTTTTTTCAAGCTCAATATATTGTGTATACCCATAATACAATTTATAGAGTGCCATATCGAATAAAAAATGGTTTACACAGTTAGGTCTGGGCAATAATTGACATTATAGAGTGATATGAGAATTGGAGAGTGGAGAGGATTCTGTTCTCCTATACGGCAGTGAATGCTGAACCCTGAAGCCAGCCCTGCAGAAGTCCCTTGACGGGTGCTACACCAGAATGCTGCGTGCAGTGCTTAGCAAGACTGTACATGTTACTATTATTAACAAGACTCTGTATGAGGGAATACCGAGGGGGAGCCAGAACATAGCAGCCAGGAGGATGAGACTGGCAGGACACTGCCAAAGGCAACAGGAGCTACTGGCAAGCGGACTGGTGCTCTGGAAACAAACACACGGGCATCGATCACAAGGACGTCCCACACTAACATACGTGGATGTACTCAAGAATGATGCAGGAGCGAAAAGTACCAACGAACTGGCCAGATGTATGGAGAACCGGGATGACTGGAAGCAACGATGGAGGACTCGTCTGAGGACGACCTATAGAGAGAGAGATAATTTTTTGCATTCTTTTAGCAAACCGTCATGTCCAAATTGTTATTATCGCCACAATATCAGTATTGCAGTATTTGGTGAAACATATACCGTGATATTTGATGTTGTCTATATCGCCCAGCCCTAACTAGCTATAGCTGCCCTCCTGTCTATCGGTCTGGAGTCTGCAAGCGCCTTCTTTCCTAGAACTTAGTGGTCCATCTGTCCATCCATCTGTCTGTCACTGATCAATAGTCTCTTCATTAGATAAATGGAAGAAGATGGGAGGAAGCCGCATTAGGAGGCCAATCAGATAGCGTGAATGGGAAGGGAAGGACATTTCAGATCCACATCAGCTCCTATGAATCACAAGGACAAGGCTGATTCATAGGACACAGCTTAGCACGCCACCGGCATGATTTAACAGCAAAACAGTTGCACTCAATTGCTTCTCAATTCCTATGAGCTGGTAGCAACAAATACCTGAATCAAATCAAATCAAATCAAACTTTCCAACGACCGAGGTCGAACCAAAGTGCTTCACATCACAGAGCATATTAAAAACAAAAAGAAGAGGATAAGAACATGGATGAAAGCAAAAAAAGGAAGGAAAAGCATTATATAAAAATGTCAAAACAGAACAACGTACACGCATTACATGTGCTGCGCATATTATATATATACACACAATCACACAAGCGTCATATCATGACGTGTTGTGAGCTGCTATATTTTCACTAGT